>NW_004567114.1:53588964-53620894 GCF_000260355.1 Condylura cristata | reverse complement strand
ATCCATAAATATTTTCTGACTTTGGATGCTATTGTAAATATTATTACTTCCATTCTGATTTCTATTTTTTCTAGGACATAAAAATATAATTTTTTTTGTAGTTTTCTGAAAACTGACTAAAATATTCATTAGGTTTATGAATTCAAGATATTTTACTTTTTAAATTTTTTCTTGTCGTTTTTGAATGGTTATCCTGTGCCAGGTGCTGAGGGAAGCATGCTGCATACATTACCTCATTTAGTACTTTCAATACCTCCTGAAATAGTTTCTATTATTTTCTGATAGCATTACTGAGATTTAATTGATGTACAAAGAAATGCACTTATTGAATGTGTACAGTTTGATAAGTTTGGACATAATTAAGACTTGTGAGAGCATCACCATGAGCAAGATAGCAGACATATCTAACACCTCCCAGAATTTCCTTGTGTCTCACTCTTGGGGAAGGTAAAAAGAAAATGTGATAGCTACAGTTAACAAATTTTGAGGTACACAAAACTGTATTGTTGGTTATATACTCTGTGGTACAGTAGATCGCTAAAACTTACTCATCTAGCATAAAAAAATTTAGACCCATTGAATAAAGCTTTCTATTGTTACCCACTCAGCCCCTGGCAACCATTATTGTATTCTCTGTTTCTATAAGTTTGACTATTTTAGGTGCGTCATGTAATTGAAATCATGCCATGTATATCCTTCTGAGACTGTTTACTATATCTTAATATATAAAAGTATCTGTGAGACTGTCAGTGAGAATGTATAAAGGTGCCACGAAAACCAAGTAATGTGAAGCGTCCTCAAAAATATCAGAATTGCCAAAAGATCTAACCATTTTCCCTTCTTTTAATCTAATGTGGTAGTTTTTTTTTTTTTTTTCAAAATTAGATATTCTCTTTGACTCAATGTTGTAAAGTCTACTTTGTTAGGATTTTGATTTTTTTTTTAAGATTGATTTATTTATTCATGCAGAACTGGAGTATAAGCCAGAGGTGCAGGGTCGGTGAGAGAGAGACTTCACCAGAGACAGAGTGGGGAGCAGAACAGGCAGATTGACAAAGTACACTGCTGAGGGGAGCAGCAGGCCAATAGGGAGAGGTCTGTGGCGCCATGTGGGTCACCTCCGGGTCAGGTGTTGAACTCATGCTGAAGTGGCTTTAGCTTCTAGTGCTGTGCTTTAACCAGCTGCACAACCAGGGAGGGCCCTGATTGGTGTTTTAATGTCTTTGAGAGAAGGTAACTGGAAATAAAACATTTTCAAGACTTATTTTGGTTAACTTTCACAAATTATGATTTCAGATACTCTTTTCAAGAATTGGATCATCCTTTTTTTAATTGTTAGAAGAGGAAATAATGATAGATATTTACTACATGGCATGTTCAAATAAGTTTTCAATGGTGAAATAATATATTTCACCATTGAACTTAATGGTGCTTTAGAACTTAACATATCTATTAAATCCCCCTAAATTCTTTATGGAGATAGGTTATTATTCTTTCTGGTTTTAATTAAATAAGTTTGCTTAAATTAATACCTTTTTATTTATTAATTTAAATTTGAATTATTATAATAAATTGTTAACTTTCTAAGGAATAAATTTGACTCTTAAAAATAAATTCTTTTTAATATTCTAATATTTGTTTTCTTTCAAGGACTCATTGATGGCTATACTCAAAATCTACTATATTCTTTAGAATTTTGTTTGGCTCAGAGTCCTTTGATGAAATAGATTAAGTCACATAGGATTTTTTTTTTTCCCTCTCTATAACTATAAGCTGCTGGTGTCCCATCAAGTCTTTGAATCTCAAGTGAATCATCATCTGAGAGTTAGGTAAACATTCTTCTGGAATTTTATTAAAACATTAAACTTCATTTGAGTACTCATCAAATTCAATCTTATATATATTTTTTATTTTTATGTCCTAAAATTTTATAAATCACTCAATATATTGAAAACCTATCATAAGCAAGGTCTTTGAGACATGTAAGGATGAAACAGATATGGTTCCTGCCCACTTGATTTGAATATTGAGCTGTTAGAAACTGAATAATTATATCACCTCACCAAACCCAGTATTGTAATACTAATCTTCAGTATGATGGGATTTGGAGATAAGGCCTTTGAATGCAATTATGGAATGAAATTAGAGCTCTCCTAATGGGATTCATACCCTTGTATGAAGAAATTTATAAGAGCCCCCTTCCTCCCCCCTCCACTTCCATTGAAAGTGAAAGTAGTTGTATGCAAGCTAGGAAGTAGACCCTCTCCAGACCACCTGTATTGACAACACCTTGATTTTTTATATCAAGACTCCAGAGTTGTGAGAAATTATTTTGTTGGTTAAGCCACCCAGTCTTGGTACTATAACAGACTCATCTAAGACATAAACATGTAGAATGCAGTGGTTTCATAAGTGATTTGGAGGCAGGTTGGAGGAATTAATTTTTGATGGGAGTTTGAGCAGAATTTTAATGATGGTTAGGTTTTTGATTGACACATTGGCTGGAAGGATAGTTTATAAATTATGGCATTATGAATACAAGCATACGAGTGGGAATATATCTGTTCTAGCCACAATCAGTAGTTCTCTTACCGTTAGTGATAATGAGTGTCTGAAGTAGAAAAGTAGGAGTTAAGGCTGGAAAGGCATAGTCACAAAATACTGGCTTCAAAAGGTAATCACCAAGTTATGTGGTCTAATCTAAATTTGTAAGGAAGTAATTTTCCCTAGTAGCACAAGGGGTAAGTCTCAGTTTATGAAGCTATCCACAGCCACTGCAGCACAAATTCAATACCTGGCCAGGGAACTGACCCACATGGCACAGCAGACTTCTCCTGTCTCACCCCTGAACTCCTCAGCAGTGCATTTCTGTAGATCCATCTGTTCTGTACCCTACTCTGTCTCTGGTGAATCTTCTCACCCACCCCCCACCTCTAGCTTACACTCCAGCCATTGTATGCATAAATAAATAAAATATGTCTTTTAAAACAAACAAAAATAAACAAAATTTAAAGGAGAAAAATAGATATAATATATATATTGTGAGATATAATATATATATTCAGTGAGAATCTGTGTTTTTGAATTCTGTTTTACCACTTCAGAGTGTACTGTGTGTCAGAGAGACCTAATCACTTCAGAGTGCCTTCACCCTTGATTTGATTAAAAAAAGAAGTTTCATTGAAGGTTTTTGAGGCAAGAAGTAAAATGAGCAGAGTAATGTGGAAGAAAAGTCCTCTGACAGTTCTAAGAGTGAGAGAACCTGGGAAGGGGAAATAAGTTATGTGTTGATTTAATAGCCCGCAAGGGTATTAAGTCTTGTAGTATAATGGTGGCAACAATAATAAGAAAGGGGAGATGTGGATATATAGAAATAAAGATGCATGTATCAATATGTGTATAGATCATACACACATATGTGCACCTTATGAATATATTACATATACCTACTATGCTTAGTGCTATGGATTGAAATGTTTGTGTCCTACTGGAATTCCTGTCTCCCAGTTCTACAGCCTTTGAGACATATTGCTGTCTGTAAATCAGGAAGAAGGTTCTCACTAGATTCCATAGTTACAGGAGCCTTGTTCTTCTGGAGACTCCACAGCCTCCAAAACTTTATGCAGTATGTTTTGTTTTTGGTTAGGGGTGTATTCCAATACTTAGGAATCAAAGAAATACATGTTTCTGTTTGAGAGATTTGATCTGCGGTAATTTAGTGAAGACATTTAAGGTAGAAATGGTAGCAGCATTTATTGTCTAACCATATATGGGATACCAAAAAAGAGTCAACAAATGATGACTTAGAAATATGGTGCCATGGAGTTGTGAAATAAGGCAGTACTCTTAACATAAATAGGTTATTTTATTGACCTAATGAGAATGATAGGTGTGCACACGTGTATGCAAACATATAAAATTCCTGTGACAAGTTTTATTTCCACTAAGGAGAAACCCTCTCAAAAAAAAAAAAAAAAAAGAATCAGCTAGACACACTAGAAACTGGGACATGGAAACCATTTATTCCTCTTGAGCCATCACCCCAAAAGGCAGCTGTGTAGCATTGCTGAATCAGAGCAGACAGGCCCTGACTCAATAGTAAAAGCCAACTCTCTCCCCCAGGGTACAGTACATCACAAAAGGAATGGATGGAAAAAGATGCTAGGGCTTATTCAAATACATAAAAAAAAATAAAAATTAGAATTGAAGGAAATACAGCAGCCCAACCTCATATTTTATGTAACGAATAATAAGAAATAATAGCAGTAAATCACTATCTCTGTTGATTATATGAAGTGACTGAGTTTGACTAGTTGATCTATAAGGTGAAAAAACTTGCTCTATAACTCTTGTATGCTGATTCAAAGTCCAGTTTCCCTTTTATTATTGCTGCTTCATAAGTTTTGTCTAGAGACATACCAAAAGCAAAACTTTATAAAGGAGCCATATGACATATTTAAAGCACATGAAAGCACTGGGGCAGGGTTGAGAAATTATGTTAACTCCGTATGAATTAATTTCCCAAGCTACATGGTGAGACATGTAAACCCTTTTCTGTCATTCAAACAACTATTACTCATTCTAGTAGCTTCTATTAATAATATATTTGTTTCCCATGTTCCTTATTGAATGGGGTAAAACTGAAGGCAGCTTGTGTGTTCTCCCCAAACTCCCTACCAAGGAGGTCCAAATTCACAAAAGCTTGTTTTTACAGTGAACCTTCTCCCTTTTTAGTTGTGTGACCTTGAATTTGGCAGGATGCTTGACTCTTTCCATTCTGTTTTCTTCAACTATGAAACTGTATGGCAATGAAACCAAATTGTGGGGTTGATTTAAGAATGAAATGAGTAATGCATGTAACGTACTTAGAATACTTGGCATAGAGTACTTCGCCATTATTTTTCACAGTTAAGAAATATTCTGACTTGAGCACAGCATGGTTTTCTACTCATAGCCAAGCCAATTATGGGGCATCTATTTATAGATTTTATGTACTATATAGTTTTTATTGAAACTTTTTACCAATGTGATGCCTAGTCTTTGATCATGTTCCTGCTCTTAGCAAAGATTAGTGATAAAACAGGTGTAAAACCATATTTATCATGATTTACATATACCCCCTTTTAAAATAATATAAATGTTTGAGTGAGCAGAGTAAATTGTATATATCTCAAATAAATATCATTGCATATTAGTTTGTATATGTTTTTCAATATATTTAAGACACCTTGTCATAATGCAATCTCTTTTTTCTTAGACTTCTGTGCCTAGGTATTTGAGAACTTGGAAAATACTCATGATTACATATTTTGATGAGTTGGATGCCTGATGTAATAATTGTATAAAGAACTGGTGTGCTAGATGTCTCCTGTAATCCATAATATAAACTCTACATTCAAGCAAGACTGTTGCTTCTTGTATGATTTCCCAAGTATTCCCAAGCACCTACTTAATGAGGACATGCCAGGATATAAAGATTAGTAGTCTCCATTCACTGTGCTTGATGCTTTATATCCAGCTTAGACTATATTTGATTTAAATCTAATTCACTCTTTCTAAAGCAAAAGTCTAGTAAACAAGATAAAGTAGTTTAATGGTAGGCTAAATATATAAGGAAAGGAAAGTAGCAAATTATACCCTTCATGTTCCTGTGTGCTTTGGTAAAAACTGTGAGAAACTAATTAATGTACAAACCTTGAGTTCCCTAGTAGTATTCACATACAGCTGAGACATCAGTTGTATGAAATAACTGACAATGATTTTAAAGAACAATCAAAGTTTAGAAAAGTGACATTTCTGACTCCTGGATTAGGACTATGGAGACATAGAAACAGGTGGATTATGCTCTTTGATTTCTTAAAAATCGTTGTTTTAATGAAGAATGATTATTTAAGAGACAAAAATTTTGTAATAGTGTGTGAAAAAAGCAAACTGTAAGACAAAATCTCTATTTTTATAGAGGAGGGTGTTTACTCATTTTGTACCTTTTGGAAGTAGGCTTTGGTAGAATTAGGAGTTTTTATATATTTTTGTTCTTGGATCCCCAAGCAGTCACACTCACACACACACACACACGCACACACATGTATGTGTGCACACACAGTTTAACATCTCAAACCCCAAAACATCCCAAAATAAATTTGTTAATCAGTACCTGTGTTTTCTATCTTTTGTCCTCTTTGATATGCCCTTCTCTTTTCCTCTTTCCCTCTCTTCATTCCTTAAAAAATGACATGCTTAGTCTGGGAGGAAACCTTTCTTTCTTGACTGAAAAATCTTCACTCCTGTTATCATGTATGCATACCACATGCATCAGCTCAGTTCATTAGTTTAAGACCATCTGCTGCCCTCTTGTGGCCATATAATTCACCTACCTATGCCCCAAATAAGCCCTCTGTGGTTTTTATTGAAAGTTTTTTTTTCAGTAGGTTGAAACTATGTCTCCACCCTTCGGCACCTTTTTACTGTCTGGTGTTAGTTACACCATTGACTTCTAATGCAATTTGACTCTAAAATTTCAAAATTATATGACACGACTGATCATTTTAAAGACAATACAGTCTACATGATGGGATGACTTTTATGTTTTCTGAAGACATTTGGAAACAATGCTGTCAGTTTGTCCTGTGGAATATTGGATATTAGCAGATAATAGTCAAGTATGTAAATAAATATTGGTGACCATATAATAACACGTATAAAGTTAAAAAAGTACTCTAAGAAAGCCATAAAGTAAATTCTTGATGAAAGTGATGATTTTAAGCATATTTTATATAATGCTTAAAATAATGATGGCAAAAGGTAATAATTTTTAAAAAGAATTACCCTTTTATGGGCTTTGGAAATTTGTTTTTTTAAGATAGTCTAAATTTCAATACCAAGTAATATATGACCCAATAAATTAATCTCTAAAGTCATTACACTTCATTTTATGGCATTTTCTTTTATATCAAGATTCCAATGTTCTTTTTTTGGTTAGAAGAATAAAGCCACAGCTAATGCAAGGATAAAGAATTCTTTTATTAAATTTGACGTGCATGTCCCTGATATTTCTTATTGCTCTGCCTTTTATTTTCAGTTTCTCATTACCATTTTAAATTAGAAGCAGAGATGTTTAACTTATTCAATATAATGCCTTAATGAAAACTGAAGAGCTAATTCAGAGTAGCACCATCTTCTTAGCTACTCTGAATGCTCAGCAAAACTGACAATTCTATTTAAAGAGAACATTTTTTTCTCTATTTGGGCTGTTGTTTAAAGACTATATTAGGTAATTCAAATGTTTTTGTTAAAATGATTCATAATTAAAATATTAAAGAAAGTGGTGAAACAAGGAAATAGAGATTAAATGTTAAAATCTGTTGTTACTGCAGTGTTGATGTTTGAGACAGTGTCACTCTGGAACCCCCAGAGAAAGATCAAGTTTTTATGGATTCTAGCAACAAGAACACCAGATCATTTTTTCAGAGCCATTTTATATATGCTATAGATGTGTGTGTGTTTAAAAATCAAAGTTGCTTTGGGGAAAATCAGAAACTTGTTGCAATTTCTAATTCTTAATTTGTTAGTTTGGTCACTACTTGAATGTGTGAGGGGAAAATGGTCTTTGCAGGAGTTAGAGCTTCTAAAAGTCTTAAATCCACCCTTAACAACATCACATCTTGATTAAATGGATTCTTTGGGGACAGGGAATGTAGATTGATAACTGAAAGAGAAGATTATAGATTGTGGCAAATACTGATGACTATGTTTACTTAAGCATGAATTAGTGATTATTGATCACTAAGACAATAAACCTTCTCTGTTAGTTTTACTATGAGGAAGATAACTATCATAGCTTCTGAAAGCATGATTTTTCATATTTATCTGAATAAAACGAAAGATTTCTCTTAGAACTGGTTTATGAGACATTTCTCAATTGGCCTAGTCATTTGATGTTTCAATTATTACTTTAAGGTTCCCTATGAGTTTGCTTTACTGTCAGGGGATTGTCTAGCCTGGAGGATAGAATCAAGAGGTAGACTTAAGAGAAAGAAGAAACTTTCTTAATAGCATATTTTAAACACAGAACTTTTCTCTTCATTAAATGAATTAATTAATCCTTCCTTGTCTATGTAAAAACTAAAGTTATACTATCTGAAAGAGGGTTAACTTGTACTGAGTATAGAACATCTGTTCTGATTGTTTAAACAAAAGAAACATGAGTTATCTATTTCTTTCTAGAAGATCATTTTACTTTATTTTTGTGTTCATTTTCACTAATTAAATCTTAATTCATAACCAAACTTGAAAGTATTTTTCTTTGCAAAGTAGTTGTGTTGAAGAAATAAGTAAACACACACACATGCACACACACACACACACACACACACAAAGGACAATTCCAGCTGCAAGCCCCATTCTCCCCTCAATAGGAGCCTTTAGTTCAAACATGCACATGAGCTATAGAGGATGTTTACCCTCCACTATCAAAAGAATACATTGTTTCTTACTGCCTGTGATCAGGGCAGGACAAGAAGATTGGAATTAAAAAGAACAACATGTGCAAAGGGACAGTCAGATGAGTTTCTTTAAAGGCTAGAAACCAAATCATTCAATGTTGGAATTTGGTTGTATTACAAAGTTAGAGCTTCCTAACTTGTTATATGGCTCATTTTTTAAATTCATGAAATAAGAATTGCCTTCATTACAAATTTAGTATGATAATTTGGAAATAACATTTCTTATTATGAATCATATGAAACCTTTCAAGTGCAAATATTTCAGTATTTTGATATTTGTGCTTTATGCAGCAAATCAGAACCTCTTGCTCTTAAGGCAAGAATTTTAAAAAGCAATTAATCTGGATTAATAAAAAAAATACATGACAGTGAAAATACTGGATGTATATTTATTATTTAGAATGCATTGGAGGTTAGTAATTATTAGTCATTTATTAACCATATATTTATCAAATGCTTTTTATGCATGACTGATTTTTCTTTGAATGAACCATGATTTGTTATCTGATTTTGCTGCAACTTCACCTTTTAAGAAAATGAACAAGACACCTTCCTCCCTCCCTATTTTCCTTTTCTTTCTCTGTCCTCCCTTCCCTTTCTCCCTTCTTTTATTCTATCATCCCATTTCCTTTTCTTTTTCCTTTCTTTTCTTTATCCTATGAAATACCCTGTGCACGAGCATGATGGATGCCTCATCCTTTGAATAAACCGGCAGTGTTGATCTACAGCTGTATGCAGACCACATCTTTCTTCTAAAGCTGCAAGGCACGAATTTAAACTCAAATCTCAGAGATTGCAGCCCCTAGATTGCAGTACAAATTGGTATGACCAACCAGACCCAGCAACCATCTATCTTCATTCTTCCTGCCACCCTGTAAACTGAAACCTTTTGTAGCAAGAGGTAACTAAAATTCTGAAGTCGACTTGCAATAAAGGGAAGCAACAACTTTAAGATTGGACTGAAATATCTGACAGCTTTCTGAAACAAAACAAAAACAAAATGTACCCAGGTTTCAGTTACGCTCTATTTGATTTCTTTTCTTGTTAAATAAGCACTGGCATATAACTCATTAGACACCTTGTGGGCAGCCCCACAAAGATGTGGGCATTTCAATTTAGAGTAAGTGGGAGGTGTATAATTCAGCATTTATGCTACTGGATAAATCAGGCTTCAGCATATGAGCTTTTTGCCATACACCTCAGATACTATTTCCCTAGCTGATGACTTGAATTTGAATTTAAACAGGTATATAAACATTGCACGGGGGTGGGGGGCACCCGAAGTTTTCTATAACAATTTCCATTAATAATAAAATCTTGTTTGAGACAGTAAACTGAAAAACTTTCTCTAATTCATCCCTTCATTGGGATGTGGACAAGAAAGTGACATCAGAAGATGATCAGGGTAGTCCATTCCTAAGTGGTTTTAAAATATTTCTCCTTACCGTTAAGGTCATTAACCGTTGGTCAGAGAATGATTTTTTTAAAAGATTTTTTTAAAGATTTTTTTAAAAGATTTATTTATTTGTGCATACAGAACTGGGGTACAGGCCAGAAGCTCAGGGGCGGCTTCACCAGAGACAGAGTGGGGAGCAGAACAGGCAGATCGACGAAGTACACTGCTGAGGGGAGCAGCGGCGGGTCAGGAGAGGTCTGCCACACCATATGGTCACCTCTGGGGAGGCGGGAATCGAACTCATGCAGAAGAGGCTTTAGCTTCTTTGTGCTGTGCTTTAACCCGCTGCACCACCAGGGAGGGCCCAGAGAATGAATTTTTAATAGAGGACTTTAGCAGGTTCTATCTGCTTGGTGTCTTCTCATTTCTGCTGTGCCCATGGTCTTTCCTACTGCTGATACCTATGTCCAAACAGAATAGTCATGTCTCCAAGAATAAATTGACCTAAATCTGTTAAGTGGGTATATAGGATTTGTGAAGGGCATGTATTTTTCTTCTGTCAGGATAAAAAACAAAAACAAAAACAAAAGCCAAATTTCTCTTGTTTGAGAATAATCCCTTCTCTCCCAAAGATGATTAAACTATTATTAAAGGTGGTTTCCACATTTATCAAAATGAGGTTCACTAATCATCAATGAGCAAAATAAAACAGCAGTATGTTATTTCTTTCCAACATAATTTCCAGACTTACCAAGAAATAATTAGTTTACCCTTTGGCTATATCCATATGGTGGTACTAACATATTTACTTATGGTAGACTGTTGGCAAAAATTTTAGGAATTATTCTCTTGTCTGTAAACACCCCTTAGCCATGTAACTTTGCAGCTCCTCTCATCAAGACATATTCCTCTTGAATCTGGTCTGGCCTTGTGATCTACTTTGACCAACAGAATATGGTAAAAGTAAGGTTTGTGTCAAACATAAACAAGGTTTTATGTCATGCAAAGAAAATCTTGGAAGCCTTTGTCACTCCTGTTTTTGGCTGTGGTAGAGAATCATTACCTATCACTATTCTTTCAGATCACTATTCATTACTTGGAACAGAGTCTGTTTTTAAACCCACTAACATCCTTCTGATTCAGTTTTAAAATACCATTTTTTTCCTATCACCCTCAGAGAGCTGATTTCTATCACCTAATTAATTATACATATAACTCATTTTTCAGAAAAACATTTTTCCTAAGTGCTGTAAGATTTGTGCAAGGCCAGAAATAGAGGGGAATTAGGGTAAGTGAGTCATTTTCCTCAGGTGCAAAATTTAATAAGACTCCACAACCACATTTTCTAAGGGAAAAAGTTAATGTGCCATTAAAAAAAAAAGTTGATGCTAAAAACAAAAATCCATTATAGAAAAATAGTGAAATTTTAAATAAAGATTTAATGAATATGAAACCACATAGCCTGAGCTTTGGGCTAAGTACACCTAAATTCCATGTCTCCACTTTGCCACTTAACTTTTGAGGTCTTAGAAAGTTTATTTTTACCCTCCAAGTCTTGTTTTCTAGTCTATTTAATAGGACTACTATTTTTATTGGGTTATTTAAAGTATTAAATAAGATGAGGCACCAAAGTACTTAAAGTGTTCTTGCCACACATAAGATTCACTGAGTGATAGTGATTTCTCACTATATTTTCTATGCATTATTTTTCTTTATTGAAACTTACAACTGATCATTTTTTTTAGTTTGTATCATTATTCTTGGGATAGCTCTTGGCAGTGTCTTTGGAATAATGCCTATAATGGTGAGCAAAAACATCAAAGAACTTACATTCCCCTAGGGAAGGTGAACATTAATCAATCACAATTCAACATTTAAAAACACAATTGTGGGCCCTCCCTGGTGGCTCAGCGGGTTAAAACACAGCACTAAGAAGTCAAAGCCACTTCCACATGAGTTCGATCCCCGCCTGCCCCGGAGGTGACCACATGGCGTGGCAGACCTCTCCTGACCCGCCCGCTGCTCCCCTCAGCAGTGTACTTCGTTGATCTGCCTGTTCTGCTCCCCACTCTGTCTCTGGTGAATCCTCTCACCCTCCGCATCTCTGGCCTGTACCCCAGTTCTGTGTGAATAAATAAATAAATCTTTAAAAAAAAAAACAAAAACAAAAAACCACAATTGTGTTAGGTATATAATAGAAGGTCTATACTTAATCCAGGAGTGCCTCCTCATGTGAAATGTGAAATGTGGCCCCCCTTTGTCAAATCGTCAGGTGAAATGGAGAAAAATGTGTGATACCTAGGGAAGAGCACTTTGCAATTGTTTGAATAAAGTAATATTTGAATACATTGGGAGAGGTCAACAATGCCAGTTGCTCTAAGACTGCCCATTGGAATTAATGGCCCAGGGGTCATTTCTCTGACAGATAAGATGGTTAGGGAAAGTCACGGCTTTTTGAGGTAAATGAAAGAAGAAGGGAGATAATAAGTGGAGTCACGAAGTAGCAGTACTTCTATTATAGAGAACTTTTTTTTTTTTCCCTGAGGTACTAGATAGAGACAGGATAGGTTGATTTAGAATTAAATATTTAGAATAAATATTTTGATCAATTTTATGTAATGAGTGCAGGGCCAGGCTGGGAAGGATAAGTAAAGCAAGTAAATAGAAGTTTTTTTTTTCTTTTCTTTTAAAAAAGTAAGTTTTTTTTTCTTTGATTGCTGATGGAAGAGACTAGAGACTTGATGGTGTTTAAAATACACAGCAGAAACTTTTCATTCTAGAGGGAGAGAGACAGAGGAAATAAATACATGACAGAGGAAAGTCATGGTTTTCAAATCATCCTCTCTAGGTGAAGAAGCAGTAGATCTACAATTATGATGTAAAGAAAGATAGGGTAGGTGCATAGATAGCTGAAAAGTGTTCTTCAGGATGTACATGAGAACAATTTTCTATCATAAAATCATTGGTGGCTTCCTCATTTTCTTTCTTTCTTTCTTTCTTTCTTTCTTTTTTTAAAAAGATTTATTTATTTGTTCATACAGAACTGGGGTACAGGCCAGAGGCTCAGGGGCGGCGAGAGGCTTCACCAGAGACAGAGTGGGGAGCAGAACAGGCAGATCCACGAAGCATACTGCTGAGGGGAGCAGCGGTCGGGTCAGGAGAGGTCTGCCACGCCATGTGGTCACCTCCAGGGCAGGTGGGGATCGAACTCATGTGGAAGCGGCTTTAGCTTCTTAGTGCTGTGCTTTACTTAACCCGCTGCGCCACCAGGGAGGGCCTCATGTTGCACTTTTATGTGATTTAGTTATAAGTGAAATCTCTCTACCCAAATGGAAGTTAATGTGATATGATTTGAACCTCATTTTGCAGTCTTTCTAATGGTATCATCGCTCTGACTTTATTTTAACTTTTGTGATTACATTGAGCCCACCTGAGTAATTCAGAATAAAACTCCCTATTTTAAAATCATCAAATTAGGCCACTGAATTTTTTCTATACTCTTAATTTCCCCTTTCTACATAACTTATTTACAATGTCTTGGGATTAACATTTGAGCATCTTGAGACTGCGCATTAGTCACATCTGGTAGTAAATAAGGGCAGGTTTTCTGCAACTGTTGGTTCAAATCTGTGCAAGGTTCCCTTAGTGGGGTTTTTTGACACAGGTGCTATGAAAACAGGCTGGTCCGCTCTCAAAATATCTAATCTAATATTGCTGGGCATTTTTTTAAAAGAAATTCCATTATGGTATTTTATTTTACTTTTTTACTATTTTATTTATTTAAGCATAAAACTGGGGTGCAGGCCAAAGGTGTGGGGAGTGAGGGGATTCACCAGAGTGGGGATCAGAACAGGCAAACTGACTATAATAGACTGCTGAGGGGAGCAGCGAGTAAAATGAGAGGTCTACTGCACCATGTGGGTCAGCTCCCTGGCTGGGGATCAAACTTAGGCTGTCCTGGCAGCAGCATTGAGTGGTAACCCCTAGGCCACAAGGGATATCCCTATCACTGGACATTTATGTGGAAATAATTACATGTTCATTTAGAATGCTCATTGTGTAGTTAGAGAATAGTAAACTCCTCTCAATATGTTCTCCTAACTTGAGATCCTAGTTTGTTTGTTTTTTTTTCCCCAAGCTTTACGAATTTCCAACTCCTCTGTTTTGTGGCACAAAAACACTTTGCCTTCTCTGGCAGTCTCCATAGATTACAAATCATATTAAAGGATACTTAACTAAATAGAAAAACTGTAAGAGTGCTCTGTCTTTTGAAACAGAAATGATTTTGGTGTCCATAACTTGTAAAAGAATAATAGGGATAGGCTACTGACATTCTGGTTCTGTCCTGAGGAACTCATCATCACTCACCTGCATACCCAGAGCAGGTTGAATAGAATAGGCACAAATGATTTCTTCTGAAGCAGCAAAAACAAACAAGAACCCAAATACAGTCTGATTGATCTTTCTCTGTTAAAGGCCATTCTTCTCAGACATAATACATATGCTATGTACACACATACAATATACACATACAGTATACATGTGTGTGATAAATGCATACAGATCACATATGTCATATATATATGATAGGTAATATATCTATCTGGAAATAGAATAAATACCAGGGCCTATTTAAAGTCACATTCAGGCAGAAATGCTCTGTTATATTTAATCTCGAAGAGTAATTGTAAGTAATTGATCTATGATGTGCTCTAAAACTTAGAATTCTCTTCCAGAAAACAAAACCATTGTCAAATATTCCAACCTCTTGTGGAGTGTTAAATTAAATTATCCTTAGAAATCACTGATACAGTTCACTTAGGGAGAAGGGACATTTGCCAGTTTACCTATTAAGCTGCAGGTCTTGGAATAATGTCCCCAACATCCAGTGATGCAAGACAGAAGATTTAATGATTGACTTTAAAATTAAAGATATTCTTTTTTTTTTTTTTAAAAAAAAAAAAAGGAATGCAAGTAGAGCTGAGTATTTCCATTAAGATGAATTGCTGGCCTCTGAAAGTAACCTAGTGCTCGGGATTTTGTGTATGCTTCTCTTTATAGAGTCTGGGAAACAAAATGTTGTCAACAAAAGTCTTCAGTGGAATTGCCATCTAGGGCTGAGAGGCAAAATTTACTTATAGTTTTAATATATTAAACATTAATTTCCAATATCAAGGAAATTGCACTCAGAAAACAATTTTTAGGTTTCTGCTTTAATCATTGTGGTAAGTACTAGAGATGCACAAAAAAGATTGATACATGTCTCTGAAGGTTAACAACTTGGGAGGATAAATTTGTAAATCAAAAACATCATTGTAGTAAGCTGTACTTTGATTAATTTTAATACAGAACGAGATACTTGCCAGGCAGATAAGTGGCAATGGAGAAGATCAATTTATTAATTATTTGGAGGGTTTAATACCAAACAGAATGACTGATATTGGGAAAAGCAAGAAAAGGTTTAATAGACCTGTGTGCCAGGCAATATAACTGTGGCTGGTGCATAACATTCAAAAGGTAGGAACTGAATAAAAAGATAATAGCAAGCAGAGGATATTTAAAGCTTCTGGCTGAGTTTTAAAATCAGTTATTGGGTGAGCCAACTTTATCACTAACTATTTGTATAGTATATGGACTGTTTGGTTTGATTTCTTAAGTCAATCCAATTTTATTTTTTTTCTATTTTTTAAGATGTATTTATTTGTACATACAGAACTGGGGTACAGACCAGAGGCTCAGTGGTGGCGAGAGGCTTCACCAGAGACAGAGTGGGGAGCAGAACAGGCAGATCTACGAAGTACACTGCTGAGGGGAGCAGTGGGCGGGTCAGGAGAGGTCTGCCATGCCATGTGGTCACCTCCGGGGCAGATGGGAATCGAACTCGTGTGGAAGTGGCTTTAGCTTCTCAGTGCAGTGCTTTAACCCGCTGCGCCACCAGGGAGGGCTGTCAATCTAATTTTTAATTGCATGAACTTATTTCAACTTTTTTATGAATCCTTAAATAGAAAATTAGTACATCGTGCTATAAATTATAAATGGAAAATAATGTCTTAAAACTGTAAAAAATGTCATTAAAGGATAATCAGATACAGTTATCTGCCAATTAGAAACTTAAAATTGTCAGTGCCATTCACTAAGTTAACTGAAGCTGATTAAAAAGAAACACAATATTGTGGTGAAGATAATGATGTGAATTTGCTGAATGATACCTTTGAAAGTGCCAGTGTTTGGGCACTCAGGAAGAAGTTAGAATCAAAGGCAGTTCTAAGTGTTTAACTCAGGTCACATCATCTTACATGTTGATGTTGACACTTCAATAATGAATGACCATAATGGCTGGTGAGAGTCTAATTAACCAATGAACAAATTAATCAGTCAATGAGCAGATTCATCAAAGTAATCAGTATCACCTAAAGAGACTAAAGATACTATTTTTTTATTTATTGTTTTTATTTTTTATTTTTTATTTCTCTTCTTCCCCTCCCTACCACATGTTACAATTCAGCAGTGACCAAAATTGTCTTCCATCACACAAAGACAGAATTTATAAAGACCAACTTTTCTTTGGGGCACGATGTCTTAATGTTGAACCTCTACCTCAATTTGATGAGTTTGTTCCCTTTTTTCCTTTCTTGCCTGATTCTGACCTGTGACTTTCATGCTCCTATGGAGATGCCCTGCATATAGAGTTCCTACCCTCATGTATTCCTGTAGGATTCCTATAAATTACATTTACCTGTATTACATTTCTTTAACACCCCAACCTCTCTGATTAATACATTGATGTTAGAAGGAATAATATTAACAATCCATGCTATTAAAATGTAATAGGTATTTCTTAGATCAGCAAAAGCAGAAACATTTTAACAATGACTTTCTGGAGGCAGTATCTTTCCTCTTCTCCTCTAAGCTGTCATTATCACTAAATGCCAGTGAATTTCGGAACAAATGTGCGAGAGGTCATATTCTGCTCTTTCAGTTCATGGTGGCAAGAGAATTTCAGTTCCAATCTTTCTTCATATTGTTTTTTCTTCTTTAAAATGCCCCAGTTCTTCTATAACTTATAAACATAATTTGTACTAAGGGGTGGGTGGGAAAGTATGCAGGGTGGGAGTGAACTGATTAATTTGTGGTAGCCCTGCCTTGTTGCTCTCTCAAAGCAGCCTCCCAGAGTATGGCCATCTTTGCCCCTGGTTTACAGAATCATTCATTCCCCTGGATTCTACAATTCTCTCCAAGACCTCAGGACCATTGGGCTCATGGTTACTTGCCCAATTCTGAGGCCTCAATTTCTGGAGTGAAGTTTCCCCTCCCTTGTTTTGAATAGGTGAATGGGTGACCCCAACTAATACCCTGCCAAACAAATGAGCTACCATATCAACCAGAGGCACCATATCAGAACAAAAAGCATCAACTCCTGATTGGTAATTGTTTTATAATTTTCTGATGTGGAAAACCCAAGACTTAGCCCAATCCAGAATGAACTAACAATGATACTCCTTCTGCCTTGCCATATGAGCCTGCTCCTTTAAAACTTTTCCTCTTAATTCTCCTCAGGAACCAGGTCAAGACTCTTCTTCCTACTACTAGTATTCTTCAAACTTGAGTATATAAAAAAAAAAGGTTTGGTTTACCAAAACTCTTTGGTGAATTACTTCTCATTAAGAGTCTCCAGATCCACATATTTTGGGGGTCTGTAACAGGACTAATACAGAAAAGTTTGCAACAGTATATAAAGTCTCCAACATATGATGTACCTATTTTACTGTTGAATTTGATTTGATTTTGGTTGGGTTTCCAGAACTGTTTGCTCTCCTTAAACAATTTGAATTTCTAGTGCTACAAATTGAGCACCAAAAGATTTAGTGAGTACCAGACATTTTTAGAGGCAATTGGCCATTAATTTGAAATATATTTTAACTTTAAAAGTTCCTTTCCATATCTATATTTTACCACCTAGAACTGGTTACAGTATTCTAACCTGCTAAAGCTATTTTTGAAACAAATGTGGCAGAGAAACTCATTTATAAACCTCACCAAAGCAGTGAGTCTCCAGGCTAGAGGACGTACTCTCCTTCGGCTTGACAGTGTCCTCCAAAGTTCCTCCTGTGCTATTTTCATAGACTCAAGTGTATAGTCAGTTACAAATTAAATATGAATTTGACTCATCTAGACTACACTTAACAATATTAGTTTAACACAGAAAACGAGGAATACTAATCAGTGAAGATACCTTTGCTTTGCTCCAAATCTTAGTATTTTCATGTCTTGACTACATCTATACTCATCTCCTTTTCATGGCCTTCAAGGTGCTCCTTGTCTCCCCTGGGCTATGAAATTCTTACTAATCCTTAGCACAATTCTGAAGATTGAATTTGACTCTACCTTAAGAGTTTGACTCTGATTCCAGCCATGATACATCTGATCTGATGGAGCCATTGTTTTATGAATGTTATCTCCATGCTTTTCCTTTAGGTTCAATTATCAGTTTCTTCTCGATTGAATTCTTCCAACTCTGTTGTTTTCAGAGTCCTAGAAAATTGAGCATTAAATTATACATTGTTTTGTCTTACTTGCTATGATTTTATGAAAAACACTCTGACTCTGAAACTTGATGACTATGTATCATTAACATGAGGAAACTACTTAATTTATCTTATTCTCTATAACAAATATGTCTACATAATTGAAACCCTTTAGAATATGCCATAATTTACATAATGCTAAAGGCTTGGTGGTACCTCCATTTTGAATAATGCTATTCTTTTAAAGATTTTTTTCCAACTGGCATAAAATCCTGATCATATGATATAGATATATGATATCATATAGAATAGATATAGAATAGATATATCATGTGATATAGAAATATCTGCTTTGTACTGCTTACATTCACTTTTCCTTACTTCTTTCTGGACCATAGGCCAAGTAATGGATTCTTGACTGTGATTTTTTCCACACTTTGCTACATTATACCCAATTTTAGAGGAAATCTGGATCTCAAAATAATATTTTTAAAGGGGCACAAAAATGATTACAGATTGTGTTAACATTTTAGAGAATCAGATTTGAAGGCTGGATCCTAAGAAATGAATCGGGGTAATTATTAGTTCAGGGTAATTATTAGTGCTCTGATGTCAGAAAAACCAGAGAGAGATCACATTGGGGAAATATCCACCTAAAAAATCTAGAAATATTTGAGACCTTAAGAACTGGAAACTGGGGTAAGGGGGAAGTGCACTAGACTATAGTGATGGCACACTGGTGATGTGATGATGGAAAGCCCACGGGAATTACAACTGAGATGGAAAATGGCACAAAATGATGTAAAAATAAACTATTATATTATTTAAAGTAAATACACTAATTGATCAATGGACTTAAAAATAAAAAAAAAAACACTGGAAGCTGACAAAAATCAGACAGATGTTTATGTCTCTGAACATTAACAAGGTTTAAACTGCTGAAGAACACTGGAGGCCAAGCCAAGCCACTAATAATCACAGGAGGCCACATATTTGGAATAAGGAAAGGAGGAGAGATAGGAAAGGGGCTGACTAGGCCCCCCAAAAACACAAGGCTGTGGCCCAAGACCTTTAATTCTGAGTTGGTAGTGTGAGGAGCTTATAGTAATCAGATTAACTAGTTAAATTACTGGGAATAATACCTTTTTTATTGGTTCTTGCATAATGGGCTTCTCTGAGTCTGTAGTAAGCATTTGGTGATTGATGACATGTGTTTACATTTTTGGAATCTTAAACTGAACCAACCAATATTATTTTTAATTTTTATATTTTTATTATGTTTATCTTTTAATAGGTTATTTGTATTTTCATCTTAAACTTAGAAAATAGAATAATTATCTTAATTCTTCTTTCACAAAGCATGACTTTTTCATTCTCTATATTTAGAACATATGTTAGGTAATAATTTTAGCATTTTTCCTCCTCGAAAAACTTATATAATGAACGCAAAGAATAAAATCCTGTAGGCAGTAAAGTAAAAGATATTTTACAGGCAATGATCAGTGATATTATAATAAGTTTCAGAAATAGATGTGTTCCTTATTTAAAAGATTTTTTACAGATTTATTTATTTATTCATACAGAACTGGGGTACAAGCCAGAGGTCAGGGGTGGTGAGAGTCTTCACCAGAGACAGAGTGGGGAGCAGAATAGGCAGATCGATGTAGTACACTGCTGAGGGGAGCAGCAGGTGGGTCAGGAGAGGTCTGCTGCGCCATGTGGATCACCTTCTGGGCTGAGGTTCCAACTCACACTAAAGCAGCTGCAGCTGGCTTGCAGTGCTGAGTCCTAACCCACTGAGCCACCAGCGAGGGCCTATTTAAAAGTTTCAATAAAGAAATCTTTAGGTTGTTGAAGGGATAGTGACTCTGCCAAAAAATTTAAATCATGATATATCAATGTCCTAGTGTCTTGTTCATTTGGAATATGTGATCATTGAAAACACATCTTATATAGAAAATAATTAAGTGATTTTTTTTTTTAAATAGAACTTTTGCTTCTGCAGCAATTTTGGAATATTATGGTAGAATCATAGCTAATAAATCTGGTATTGATATTGTCAATATTATGGTAATTTCACATCAGTGCAAGATTTCAAATATGAGTAGCCTATGTTCTTCAACACTTAGAAGGGTTTTAAAGGCAGATTGATGATGTAAGAGTAATAGCACTCACAGAATTGGGGTAAATGAACAAAATAACTTTGTTTACAGGATAATTTAAAATACACAGCATGTTAGGATTTTGCATCTCTACTTCATAAAACTTTGATGTAATGGCCCTCCTTGGTGGTGCAGCAGGTTAAAGCACAGCACTAAGAGGCTAAAGCCACTTCAGCATGAGTTCCATCCCCACCTGCCCCAGAGGTGACCCACATGGCACAGCAGACCTCACCTGACCCACCTGCTGCTCCCCTCAACAGTATACTTCGTCCATCTGCCTGTTCAGCATTCCACTCTGTCTCTGGTGAATCCTCTCACCACCCCTGCACCTCTGGTATGAACCCCAGTTCTGTATGCACAAATAAATAAAATATTTAAAAAAATTGATGTAATGAATTACTACATGTATTACAGTAATACAGAGACCAATTGATTCAGTTGCTTTGTTTCAAGGTACACTGAATAACAGAGCCTAGTCAAACTATGGTTTTCAACCCCCTGGAGTTGTTGTTTTTCCTGTTTGTTACTTTGTGTCTGAACATAATGTTGCAGGATGTAATCAGGTGAGGCCTTGTGGTATGGAAATCATGCCAGCAGTTTTTTTTTTTTTTTTTAAATAATTTCTCTGACCAACATCATGTTTTGGGCTTACTATTTTCACTTAATACTACACAACTTCTCATATCCATAGGTGGTATGTGTTTCATAGGACCAAGAAAGAAGCATTATTCATACTGCCTATGTGGTTACATAGGTGTTTTCAGTTTGTGAAAATCCATTAAAATGTACAGTTATATATGCATTTTCTGTATGTATATCATATTTTAAAAAATGTTAAAAGTCATTCAATTTATTATGTTCAAAAGGAAATGGGTTTTAAAAACATTGTATTATGCAAATTGTGAAGCTTAGAATTCTATGTCATTAGAACAGAAAGCCTATTTGTTGCTTTGTTACTTAAATCTTAAATATATTTAAAATGACTATTTTCTTTACACATTACACACACATATAACCATAATAAAGGTTTTATATGCAATATCAAAAAAAATTTAGAATTTTTCTTGGGAAAGCACATGCCTGTACCTCATGAAAAAGTCAAGAACTAAATGCCAAGTAAATTAACATTAGATAGAAAATTTCCAGGTTGAGTTGTAAACACATTAAAAGAACAATGTTAAATTTATAACCTGAAACATGAGATGAAGCATTCTGAATAATTGCCTAAAATGTTATAACAGACACAGTTGTTCTGTACCTTCAAGGATGATTAAAAATGCACTCAAATTTTTCTGAGTTATCTATCATATATATATATATATATATATAAATTAAGCCAAAACACCTTACATACCAAAAAGTACCTTTTGTGACAAGTTAAAACTATTGTGAAAATTCAGGGTCTCAAGAAGATTTTGGTCAATAATGAGAAAGTTTGATATCATCTATTGAAAAAACTATAGAAGATAAAAAAAAAAAGAAACTGCCTCAGGGTCTGGAGGCTGATCTTATTCAGGAAAAAAAAAATGATGTGCAAAACTTAATAGCAGCACTTATCTGAGTTTTGACATTATAATTTTTAATATCAATGCTACTGGCAATGAAAGTTACCTTGCTTGTGTTTTGGTTTTTGACATAGATGTTGTGATACTTAGGTAGAAATTTTAAGGCTTGTGATAAAATGTAGTATTTTATTTTATATAAAATGTGATTTAAACAGAAAGCAAAACTCTGCATTTACAAAATGGTGTGATAGTGTTTTGAGGTTAGGATTATCAGAAAAAAACCTATGAACTAAAACAAGGAATGAACAAAGATTACAAACAAAATGGAAAGATGAAACCTTATTTTTTTAAAGATTCATTTATTTAGGTATGTAAGAACTGGGGATCAGGCCAGAGGTACAGGGAATGGAAAGAAAACAGGCAGATTGACTGAAGTACACTACTGAGGGGAGCAGTGGACAGGACAGGAGAGGTCTGCCATGCCATGTGGGTCACTTCCCTGACTAAGGATCAAACTCTTGCTGCAGTGGCTGTGGATAGCTTCGTAGTAATTCATTTTAACTTCTTGCACCACTGGGGAGTGCCAGATAAAACCTTATTGTTACTATTTAGGGCTTTTGGTCAATTTGAATCTTTTGTGAGCTCAATGAATGAATGAGTTCTGGAAAGGAAATATGTAACCTGATTATGTTGTTGGGACTTTTTTGGCTCATTTGATACAAGGAAGAAGCAAGGCATCATAATATTGCCCTAGTCTATCTAAAATACTGAGATTGGAAAAGAAAACCATAGTCATTTTAAATATAGACTATGGAAAAGGAAAAAAGGAAAAGAATTGCATGGGATTTGGTAAGTTATTTTACCCAATCATTAATCCCTTCTAAGAAATACATATTGGAGTTACTTGAAAACTTAGAAACTAGGGTTAAGATGTGATCCTTGCTATTGATTTAGATGGAGCAATATATGCATGTCTGTGTGTCTCCAAACAACAGCATCCTGGGGTACCACAGGGCAGACATTTTAGTACCTTATCATCCTCTGGAAGTTGATAGTATTAGGGTCTTCTTTCAATTTTCATATTATCTGATGCTTACTTATTAAAAGTAATGGTTGTCACTGATACAAAATGTTAAAAATTAGGTAAATATAAAGTTGTAAATTAAAATGTTTGAATATAAAGCCCAACATAAATATGTGGTAGTAAGCACAAAGTTCTGTTATGTAAAATAGAAGAATAAAACTCCACAAAATTAAGCAAACAACCCAATTAAAATCCTAGGTAAAGATCTGTGCAGATACCTCACAAATGACAAGTGTATGAAAATATGCTCATCATAATCTCTCATCAGGGAACTGAAAATTAAAATGACGATGATATGGTGCTACACACTTATTAGGATGGCTAAAATCCAAAAAACTGGCAATACAAATGCTAACAAGGATGCAGAGCAACAGGATCTCCCTTTCATTATTAGTGAGAATTCAAAATAGTACAGCTCCTTGGTATTTACCCAAATGAGCTCAAAATTTATGTCTACACAAAATCCTGTACAAAATGTTTGTGGGAGCTTTGCTCATAATTGCCAAAATTTGAAAGCATTCAACAGGTGCACTGAAAAATTGATACATTCATGCAAGGAAATATTCAATTTAAAAATTTTATTTATGCATAAGAAACTGGGGTATGCCGGAAGTGCAGAGGGAGGGCGTGAGAGGATTCATAGAAAAGGGAGCAGAACAGGCAGTTAGACTGAAATACACTGCGGAGGGGAGCAGCAAGGGAGACAGGAGAGGTCTGCTGTGCTATGTGGGTCAGCTCCCTGGCCAGGGATGGAAGTCATGCTGCAGGGGCTGTGGATAGCTTCTTAGTGCTGCACTTTAACCCACTGTGTCACCAGGAACCTTGGGCACCCTTGGACCACAAGGAAATATTGTTCAACAATAAAAAGAAATGAGCCACTATTAGAGCAGCCCTGTACCCCCTACCTCCCCAACACAGTCCTCAGGGTGGCTGGTGCAGCCTTCTGGGCTAGGTGCAAATGAGCTGCTTACCCTCTCCACCACAGGACATGAGGACAGGGTCCAGCAGTGCAGCACCTGGACATTTAAACAGGGCGGTGGGTGCAGTGCTGTTGTCTGCACTCTGCTGCTGACTTCCTGAGCTGAACAAGGAGGCAGCTGGGAAGGGGGTGGAACAGAGTGGTGAATTTTTTCCCATTGGAGTTCTTCACAGGGAGGAAGGCACTTAGGGCTGATTCTGATTCATTGGAGCTGCTGCAGAAAGAATTTAAAGGGATTTCATTTCTTTTCTTTTATGCAACTCATGCAATCCAGGAAAACATAATATAATTTAATGTAGATGTAGCTTTTATAGCATGCTGGCTTTTGAGTCATATTTATCTGTGTAAAGTTGAAGAGACCTTTGTTATATATCTAAAATTCATACATTATGCATTATTGATATTTTTATGTTTAGCTATGTTCAAGAAACTGTACTTCCATCTAGTTGTAATCTTGAGTCTGCAAATAAACTTAATTCTCTCCAACACCACCTTTCACTAACACATTTAAATTAGAAAATATACATCTTAGTATGAGTATGTATCATCCACTATGTTATATATTATATAGATATCATCTCAACATGAGCATGTTTTATAATTACAAGAATATGGAGGAATAATCAAAATACCCAGGTGACAAATGTAAAGGATATATGTTTGAAATACAGATTTATGTTTGAAATCACAATGTACCCTCTTGAAAATATTCAAAAGCTTGATTATAGCATAATCAAGCATAGAAAATAAGAACTTTAGGAATTTAAAATAATGCATTTTAGGATTTTTCAGTATGGGTTTCACAGAAAAAGCAACTTTGGAACAGGGGCTTGAGATAAAATGATACAAAATGAAGATAAAGCAAAATAGCAATCATGGGAATAGCAATTACCATTCTTCACTTTTCATGTGATATAAACTTTCCATGCGTTACCTTTTTAAATCTTTCCACAATGCTAAAAGCAGGTAATAGTTGCTTTATTTCTCAGATAAACACAAAGGCATGATGTTAAGTTTCAAGCATAGATAAGGTATTATTTCTTATATGCCCCACCCTACAACTGCTTAGTTAACAACCTCAGAACTGTTTCTGTAACATCAGAGAGGAGGGGTAGGGCCATTTTAGAGAATGCGTGGAAAGAACACACAAGAAAGTTTTTTTTAAAGAGTTGTTTATTCACGCATACGGAACTGTGGTACAAGCCAGAGGTGCAGGGGTGGTGAAAGGCTTCACCAGAGACAGAGCAGGGCGCAAGACAGGCAGATCAAAGAAGTACATTGCTGGGGGGGAGCAGCAGACAAAACAGGAGAGGTCTGCTGGGCCCAGGATCAAATCCACACTGAAGTGTGTGTGGCTAGCTTGCAGTGCTATATCCTAACCAGTTGCACCACCAGGGAGAGACAGAAAAGATCTCAGTTTTAACTAAGAGATACAAAGAATTGAATAGTTTTCTATGACAGATAAGAAATTATTGAAGGAGAGCATTTGAAAGTTATGACTACAGAAGTCATTCCCCTTAATCACTACAGCCTGGTTAGCATGTGTGTTATATTTTATTCTTCCAAGATGTACAGCAAATATAAAGAAAGATTGGAACCATTCAAATCCTGCCAAAACTCCCTTTCTTCTCTCATAGACTCCTGTACCTCTCACCCAAACTGTCTGAATTTACCTTCAAATACATCAATTTTTGCTTCATTGAATGACATCATTTCTTCTGATTGATTTGAATGATTCTGAAAACTCAGTCATGTGCAAAGAACAAAAGTAAAGTCACAGTATGGTAACACTTAGAATTTGTTATAATATTTAAGAGTTATTCACATTAATAATCGCAATTCTCTTACCTCTTATTATCCTCATAGATACTTGAAGTAAATTAAGCACAGAGGGTTACATATCTTGCTGAAGTCATGAGCTAGTAAATAAAATTAGGGTTCAAACCTAAATTTAACTCAAGAGGTTTAACTCAAGAGGCCTATACACTTAACCAATAAATGAAAATGTCCAATTCTAACAGTGTCTATTGTTTGTCTTGTTTCATATATTTTAATTCTTAATATTCATCTTGTCTGCAAAAGCTTGCTCAATTAAGCCTGCCAGTGCTGAATCAGTTAAACTAGTTTTATCAAGTCTCCTAACTACAAATATCGAAGAAAAATCTTAGGAGAGAACCTGCATTAGTTTTATTGATCTGCTTTTGCAGAATTGAAAACAAAAAGCCATCTTGAAGTGCATCAATAGAATTATGGTTTCCCCTGTGAGAATTTACTGCATTGGCGTTCTGATTTGTTCTCTTCTAAAGAAGGAGCACAGAAAAAATTATTAGGTGCTAAAATAGGTTGGTCCTGATGAATTACTGACAGCTCCACATATCTTTCTAGTGTTTTGTTTTCCTCTCCTCATGCTAACATTACTCAAGCTACACTTTAACAAATTATGAAGGGTTTATTCAGGTTTTTTTTTTTTTAATTTAAAGATTGAGACTCTAAGACAGCAAGGCAGCATAGAAGTTACAAATCACCAAGTGAGGTTTTAGGATTAATATATATTTAACAGTAAAGTTTTTCTTTTGTCTCTTCTACCTTAAATGCATCTCTGTTCATGAGGACATTGACTATGTCTGTTACATATCCTAGTTATGCAATGATATGACTTGGAAGTGTTATTGACTAATTGGGGTGTAACACTATACGTATACCTATATGACATATGTGTTCAATATATGTGTGAATTATGCATATATATATATATATATACACACACACAGACATGATATATATATACATACATACACACACACACACGCACACACACACACACTTTTATATATATATATATTCATACCACATGCATGAGAGGGATATTTTAGAAATCTGTTGTCACACTTGCTACAAGCCAACTGTTTATATAAATCAGTTTGGTCACTTCTTGCTGAGAAATGAATATTATAGGAAAGGCAGCAATTTAACTCCCACATTTTGAAAGAAATAAGATCATCTCTGAAATGCACTATTCTCAAAAAGATTTGAGGAAGAAATAATCTCTATATTAAAAGTAAACAAGAAAATTGAAAGATTATATTCTAAGGTTTTATCTGTCACAATCAGCTCTATTAACAGTACATTTGCTCTATGGAATAAATATAAGGACACATATTTGCAGTTTGTTACCACTTAAGTCACTTGGTTTTACTGATCTCCTTAAACAGCTTTCTCATCTCTCACTGTTGCTTTGGGGCATTATTTTCCGAGGCAGATTCTAGAAGTTGTCTTTTCCCTTGAGAACAAAAAAACTAGGTTGAGGGTTAATGCATCCACTGACTGAAGACCACAGATATTTAAGTCAAATATCCCTCCTGCTCTCTTTTATTGGGGCACACTGTGTAAAAATAAGTGGAAGAAGTATTATTTCTTGCTTATAAAGTGTTAAGACATGAGATTTTGGAAGTTTGGCAACCCAGGAATTTTTTGGTTTGTTTAGACTTTTACTTGAAATATATTTAATCTTTGATGTCAAGCCAAGGGCTCCATTTTAAGCATTAAAATATAATTAGAAATCTTCCCTTTCTTAACATTTTTCTCTATTCAAAGAACATTATTGACTACAGTCAGAGGGTATTTTTGAGAAGAGGCTGTGAAATGACAAGTCCTTTTGAGTTGACCTTTTTGGTGAAGCAGTGATCTGATACTACTGGGTGAGAGTAAGACGGTTTATGCTTTGTGCTTTTAAAATGGGTTATAAACGACATGAGGTTGACTTTATTAAATTACCTTTTCTTTTTTAACAAACACCATCTGTTTGGGCTTGGCAAGTCTCCCACAGGAAAAAAGAAAAAAAAAATAATGATATCCTGAAATAGAAAAGTGAGTATTAACTTTCCCTTCATAATTGACCCTGGTAATTTACTGAAGTTAGGTTATGCTGGTTCAGAAATAAAGCTTATAAGTTTGCAGAACTAATTCAGTTCCTTAATGCCAAAGTTTGTACAAAGTTTTAAACTTATTTGGAAAACCATTTCATGTGGTTTTACTTGCTTGCTTTTCTCAGTAGAGATGAAAGATGTTTGATTTTAACACTCTTATCCCACTTTGTGTATTATGAAACAGAGACAGAAAAGTTGTAATTTTCAAAAAGATGATATAGTGGGGAGATGATAGAGTTGAGTCTCAAATTCAAAGTTTCTCACTTTTCATCCCATAGTACTTCCATTCTACTTTAGTATCTAGGCAAGCAAAAATGATATGAGCTTTACTGGACATCATAAAAAATGACCGTTGGACCCTCTCAGATAGTGCAGTGGTTTAAATCACAGCGCTAAGAAGCTGAAGCCACTTTAGCATTAGTTCGATCCCCACCCCAGAGGTGATCCACATGGTGTGGCAGACCTCTCCTGACCCGCTCGCTGCCCTCCTCAGCTGTGTACTTCATTAGACGGCCTGTTCTGCTCCCCTCTCTATCTCTGGTAAATCCTCTCACTGCCTTTGCACCACTGGCCTGTACCCCAGTTCTGTGTGCATAAAAAATAAATCTTTAAACAAATTATCATTGGTGCTCTGTAGTGTAGTGTTACAGTAAGAAGCACCAACTGCTACACAGCTGTATGCCATGTAGCATTTTTTGTACTTTGCTAGGATACAGGTAGGAAAGATGAAGGAATAATAGAATCCAAATAGAATCCTGCTTCCAAATAGAAAAATGCTAAGGCTAGTTTATGGAAATAGTTCCATTTTGGAACTATTTGGTATGTTTGACCAGTAGGCTGGATGAATGGAAGACACAAAAGAATCAGCAAATGTAAAAATCACAACTGTTCAGGATTTTGGTGAAATGACTTCTTTCAGCATCATCAATTATTAAAAATTAACATATTATTTCAAAGGAAATGAGGCTAAAATCAAATGAAAGTAAGACCAGGTGAAAGAGCAGTTCAGATGAAATGAATAATCCGTGGTGTTATCATAAGCGTGATGACTGTTTGCCAGATGTGTTCTTTCTTAACTTTCATTTATGAAGTATATGGTAATTATTGAGGGCTCTGCAGGAAGTGCTGATGACAACATTTATCTCTGGCCAGATTTCATTCTTTTATGAAGAGTTTCTGTCTTTGGATCCACAAAATCTGATGGAAGCACAGAGAAGGCAGCCTCCTGCCGTGTATTCTGTGCTTGTTTGGGTACTGACTAGAACTCTTTTTTGCCTTGGGATAGGGCTAGAGGATTTCCCTATCCATTTTTACCCCAATTGACATTGTGCTGATTTATAATAAATTAAAACTGTGAAATATTTGAAATTAAAGTTTCTATTTGCTTTTCTGAGTTTTACTCCTGGGAGAATTCAAACATGGCAATAAATGAAGTACTGGGTGACCAGGGTATGGAGCAATCATAGGGAAGATATATTTTGTCTGGGTCTGCTGAACATCTTCAGCTGGCTATGGTTCTAATTCTCTAGAGCACCCATAAAGTAATTTTTCTTTAAGTCCTTTGCTCTTCTTTTTAAATTCCTTAATGAATAACACAGAGCTCTGTAATAGTGCCTGAAATAGCTTCAGAGGAAGTAAAATGGTTTATATGAGCACAATCTCAACTTCAAGGACAAAAGTATATTAATTAAGAGGGACGTATTTCAAAGTTCACTTCTAAACCTTGCTATTTCATTACTGTCTTGGCCAAAGTACAAAGTGATGATGGTCTTTATTATTTAACTTCAATGGAGCTGCCATAAAATGTTACAGATATTCTTGTTAAGAAAAAAAAAAGATTGGGTTAGTCTAGACTTTAAAAATATCACCTCCTTGAAAGCCACATTGCCTCCTTTTCTGCTATCATCTTCCTATCTGTATTCAGTCTTCTTTTCCTTCTTCCCACTATCCCTTCAGCCTCATCCCCCTTGTTTCTCTTCTGTGACCTCTTGTTTCTTCTTTATATCTTCGTGATAGTCTGTGATTTATTATGTAAGATATAGAAGAGCATATGTTATGTGTTAAAATAATTACATTATAAACTGGTGAATAGAAAACCATAAAAGAAAAGTGCATCAAATGTAGTATGTATCCAGAGGGAAGACTCTTAAGGTACAGGTAGAATTTGGCCATGTCAGGTCAAAGGAATTACATGAGCAAGACATAAAGGGGTCACCAGTTTTTAGTAGTTTAGTTTCTTTAGATGAATATTTAAAAACTGGAAAATGCTAAATGATGATGTGAGATAATTTTCATTGCTACACTATGTTGAAATTTATTAGAGAATCTTGTAGTTTTCTTGAAAAAGTCATTCTGTAGCTCATGAAGATTGATTGATATGGCTGTGATGTGTAGATGAGTTGAAAGTGCCTGCTATAACAGTTTTATTAGATTAACAAGGCCCTCTTTTCTATTTAATAACTATTGCATGCTGGGTTTCCTGGGAAGCCGGCTTAAGTAACAAGATCAGTACAGAGAGCTTCATTAGGAAGAACTCTTGGAATCAGAACTCCTGGAAGGAAAAGGAAGGGATTACAATTGAATAAGGAGAGAATCTCCAAAAACATCTCAACTGGTAGAAGGGGAGTTCTGAAGCTTCAGAATTATGCTAGTTGTTGAATATAGATTACACTGGGAGGGGGTCATGGACTCAGGCAAAGTCACTATTTCGTGGAGGCAATTCCTGAAACAACTTGATGGTGGCAAGCTATCTGCTATCTGATTACTCCTCAATAATTCCCATTACTGAAGGAATACTCCCTTCAAGCCTTGAGGAAACCTAGACCTACATCTTACATCTACTACATTGGACTCTTTTTCTCTTAATGTCTACAGTTAATATCAGAGCACTTATGTTCAGATATTTACTGTAGATTTACTTATATTTGTAACTAGAAGGTCATCTTTATGTAGGCAAGACTTGTGCCCTCTGTGTCTGCATTGATAGCATTTGAGATTGTCAGGAAGAAATATTCTAAGAGAGAGTTTTCAATGAAATAATTAAAAAAAATTGCTTTAATTAAATAAAATTTTGCTTCTCCAAGTTTAGCATGACAGATTAAGTGTTTCTAAAATGCAAAAGCATTTCAGCAATACTTTAATACTTTAACTCAGTCTTAAGTACCTTGAATGAAATACTCTCTCTAAAGAGGAATGATAGAATACAACTTTCCAGTGTTTTGAGTCTGCATTCAGCTTTGGCATCTTACAAGAACAAATAGACATTTTATGATTCCAAAATTGGTGAACACTTTAGAATATTAAGAATTAGGCACTCCAAATAAATAAAAAGATAATTTTTTACCCAATTTTAGTATTTTTAGAAGTACTGGTTTAGACAGGCTGTCCTTGGTATCTAACATGCATTTCTGAAGTTACTTATAATCTCTCAAGTTGGTATTCATTCATGAGTTTGCTAACTGTTGTTGCCATTGCATATACAATCTTTGTTTTAAGACACTGCTAAATATTTAAGTTTATTGAATGAATCAGCAAAGTGCAAGAAAAGTCCCCTGCTGTAAATTATTTGAAGATACAAATGAATGGAAAATATGATTTCTTTATTCTTCAGTTTACTGTATTCTTGATGACACACAGTTTGATTCAGCAATGAATGATGAGTACCAAATATTGTTGAATAATTAAGGAAAAGTGAAACAGGAAAAAAGGAATGATCTAAATGAGGATAATTTGTGAAGAAATGTTATGATACTTTAAAATAGGATTTTGAAAATTTTTAAATCTTCTTGTGAAATAGGATGAAGTCTGTGGTCCCTGGACATGTTTAGAGTTCCAGGTATTTTTTTTTTTTTT
>NW_004567114.1:53564800-53588649 GCF_000260355.1 Condylura cristata | reverse complement strand
TAATTAAACAGCCGTTCTTTGTGTCACTGTTCACAATGAATTGTTAAACAGTTTTCTAAAGGTTTTCTAAAAATTGTATTTAAATTGCATTTAATTTTTATTTTCATTGTGTTCTCAAACACTTTATTTGCCTTAACTATTCTAGAAATTCCATACTAACAGTATTTCTGTTGGTTGTGGGATTTGGTGATTGCAGTGGAGTGAGTTGCTTGAAAGAAATAAAGGTGGCAGTCATTATAATTATAACTGATATTTTGACAACTTATTTTATGCCAGGCACTGTGCTAGCTGCATTATATGAATTACTAATTTCTGAATCTCCATGTTATTTTTCTAGGGTAGGAGCTGTCTCTATGTTCTACATATGAATATAATTAAATGTAAATATCACCTAATTAGTTGCTCAAGGACATTTATCCTTGCCACTCAGAGAAAGCGTGGAGGTAAATCTAGTTGGGTTGACATCAAAATCTGTAGTCTCAACTACAATGAGATGGAGCTTTTATTCTTGAGAAAAGCAGAAAAACATACCACAGGAAGATTGTATGAAATGGTTGCTGATAATTCTTTTCTGGTGGGATAATAGTAAGTCCGCCATCATAGTATAGTAACTTTTGATACATTGATGGAGAAGTTGATGCAGAAAACTCTTACATGGTTTCTCCTCCACAATATTTAGAGTAAAAGAAGGATCTTGAATTACTACATGCGCTTCATAAATTCAAGAGGATGATCTCAAAAGAATTCAGCCAAGCAGTGGTCCTTGAAAATAAATATTTCTCATAAAGTAAAATGAATTATTGTCCTTGCCCATTGCACTAAAACGCTAATAGGATAGTAACCAGAAAGCTGAAAAAAATCATTTCAAGTAGGTCCTGTTTTGTGGTGCTGGCCCACAGATTGATTTTATATGCAGGTTTAGCACTTGGCAGCTGCCAAAAGCCATCAGTGCAATAGCCCATTCAGAGGAAAACAAAATCTGAAAAGAGGACAGCCGGCAAGGACATGCTGAAAAAGGCAAAGAGCAAAAAAGGAAAAGATTTGCAGGTCCAGTCTCTCAACCTGGTCACTTACATTGTTTAAGAATAGATGAGAAGATAGAGGGAAGGGTTAATATCAGATTTAATAAGAAACAGAGACCAGCTGTTCATTAAATCTTATGCATTTCCATGAGAACAGCAGGTAAAGAGAAATAGCTGAGGTTGTTTAAAGAAATTCCATTTAGTGTGGATGATGAGATTTTAGGAACTAAACATATATGAGAAATGATGAGATCCTTCAACAGTTTGAATTGACAGAAAGCAGATAGATAATGGCAAAATATTCCATATAAGCAGCTGGAAGGTATAGTGCAAAGTGAAATAAAGCCAAAGGAGAAAGATATAACTTATTTTAGAGCTGGCTGGAGTCTGTGGCAGGAGAGTGGTGGATGATTAAGATGATCATTGAAAATAAAAGTAAAACCTTTGTCTAGATGTTATAGACATATGGTATCCCAAGAATTAGAAGTACCAATATTGATGATACTGTGATCTTAATTTGGCATCCAATGGGGATTTTACAGTATAAATCATTAAATACAGTATTGTGCGTAGATTTACATCTTCTAACTTTAAAAGGTAGCTCCGAAATCTACCATCTAGGCAGCTTACCTGCCTACCCATGACTATGCAGGTGACTCTCTTTTTCCTTCTCCTTTTCCTGATAAATGTGTCATTTTATAATGTGAGGGTGAAAAAAAGAATCCATCTTGTCTTTTTAACGGACTCATCCATGAGCTGAGCATAAATTGAAGTGTAAGATGAAAATTGAATATACTTATTCATACTTTTATTTCATGGTTTTATTATAACTCAAATGGAGTATCTCCTGCTATTCTTGATGTTATTTAATGAGATAACAGTAACAGTTATTAGGTGAGATTGTTAAAAGCACCTGAAGCTTAAAGTAATAGAGGGCTTAGTGTGTCATTGGGCAGTGTGCCAGTTCTCTGACCAGGAGCATGCGATATTGAAGCAGGGACCACTTTCTGTGATGAGTATGGTGTATACAATGTGGTTTCTTGGTAGGATATTGAAGTGGCATTAGGAAGGAACCGGTGGAGCCTTTGATATGACTTGGATCCCACAGTCCTCTGCAGGCTTCAATAAAGCTTGACAAAGCATGCTGTCTGCAAGCAGGTTCAGATGTGCTTAAAGATCTAACTAGTGTGAGCTCTGGAGTAAGTCTGTAGCAAGGTGGATTAGGAAGTGCAGCTATCCTTTCAGTAACTTTCTTTTATGGATTTTTAATTATTTTAAATTAAAATAATTAATGTACTTATTTTCAATTGAGGCTATATTTGAATACCCCCAGAAGATATTGCCATTATAATGTACCTACCACCTTATCAGCCATAGGCCACAGTCCCCTGTGCTTTCTTCCTTCCTTGTTCTTACCCATCTCTCGCCCCACTCCTGTTCTGGATGCATTATTTCTGTAAACAGTTTTAAAGGGTTAGTTTTTAAGTCATCTTTATTTGAGTCTTAGTTTAGTCGTGCTATATTCCACAAATGAGTAACACCATCTAGTATTTATCTTTCTCCTTTGGACATACTTCACTTAGCAATATCCCTTCCTGATGTTTAATGGACTTATTTTATAATTATTTATCTATCTGTTTTGTGTCAATTGGCTAGAATTCAACTTAGAGGGCCAATAGTTATCTAAATATTTGAATCAAAATGGCACATCCATTGTGTAAAATAGTACTTATCCAAGAAATTTGGATGGTAAAGAATGACACAAACTTTAGACAATAGATAATACTTGTGATGTGGTAATAGAATATTATAATAAGGGAAGTCTCTAGCAGAAATATTGAGCTCATACATTTCTTATTAATTGCAATTCTAGATCGAGATAAAAGAACAAACAAATAAACAAACAGCAAAGCAATATATTCCCAGACTAGTTTTATCAAATATGTGCCATTCTGTTTACTAGGAATGTTCCTTTTAAACGTTTGATCATAGGTGGAACTGTGCTTGCTTTGTAAAGTGATGTAATGAATGATTCAGAGTCCTCTCATCAGTGGTATATCTTTTTTTGTTTTTGCCAATATTCTAAATATTTAGGATGGTAATTCCTATTCCACTGAATTGATGCTATTTCAATTTAATACAATTTAACATGTATAGTATTTTCACTGATTTTAACATTCAAGAATGCTAGCTTGTACTGTTGAACAGGGGAAACATTCTTTTTTAATATTTTTTTTATTTTATTTTTGTGTGTATATCTATCTATCTATATATGTATTTTACATCAGTCTTCATTTTGTACATTTTTTTTTTCATCTCAGTTGTAATCTCCATGGACTTTCCATCACCAGTTCACCCACGTGCCATCACCATAGTCCCATGCACTCTCCTAATCCTATTTTCTTCTCTACCTCCATAGAATATCTCTGGTTTATAGTTGTTTGTTGATTTTCATTTTTACTTTATTACAATTGCTTTTTTATGCCCTGATCCCTTACACTCCTGCTATGAGTGAAACCGTCTGATATATATTTTTTCTTTCTGACTTTTTTCACTAAAGAGGTTCCTTTCCAGCTCCATCCATGTTGCTGCAAAAGACATGAGGTTTTATATCTATATATATTATTGCTGAGTAATATTCCATTGTGTACATGTACCACATCTTCTTGACCCAGTCATTTATTTTTGGGCATTTGGGTTGATTCCACATCTTCCTTATTGTAAATAGAGCAACAATAAAAACAGGGGGTACAGGTGTTCCTTTTGAATCAGTGTTTTTGTGCCCTTTGGGTAGATATCTACAAGTGGGGTTGCTGAGTCATATGGAAGCTCCATTTTTAGCAGTTTGAGAAACTCCAAACAGCTTTCCATATTGGTTGGACCAGTTTGCATTCCCACTAGCTGTATAGGAGAGTTCCTTTTTCTGTACACACTTGTCAATATTTTTGTTGTTTGTTTTTAAAATATATTTCATTCTCATTTAACATTCTTATAGATATCCTTGGAAAGGGTTAAGTTCCTGGAGAATTAACTTTTAAGTAGTCATTTCAAGCACCCTTATTTTTAGTAATTGCTTTGGAATTTTCCTGAAAATTCTAAAGTTTCTCATCTACTTAATATTCTTGTGTGTTGAAATTCTGAAGGACAATGTACTGTTTCTCTAAAATTTCCCTATCATTTAAGTTTATTTCTCTCTTTATTTCTGTATACTTGGAAATTGAGAAAAGTCTAGCCACCACCATTTAAATGACATACTCTCCCTGAAAAGAAAGTTCATTTTTGAGGATAAAGAAGTTGAATTTGAGATCTGTGCTATAAAACTTTTTCCCAAACTATATATTCAAGCTTTCCATACATTTACTTTCATCCATTTGAGAGTTGAGAAAATACAACCACATGTAGAACCAAACAATATTGAAGAATTTTTATATATTTATATATTTTATATATTTTCAGGAAGTATTTTTTTAAAGATTTATTTATTTATTCATGCAGAACTGGGGTACAGGTCAGAGATGCAGAGGGTAAGAGGATTCACCAGGGACAGAGTGGGGAGCAGAACAGGCAGATCGACGAAGTACACTGCTGAGGGGAGCAGCGGGCGGGTCAGGAGAGGTCTGCAACGCCCTGTGGATCTCCTCTGGGGCAGAGGGGAATAGTACTCATGCAGAAGTGACTTAAGCTTCTTTGTGCTGTGCTTTAATCCGCTGCGCCACCAGGGAGGCCCATCAGGAAGTATTTTTTTATATATTTTCCTCATGTATATCCACGTTTATAACTTAAATGAAAAAAAATTAAGTTTTGAAGACAACAATATGATAATTTAGGATTATGGTAGAAAATTTCTGATATGGAATGGGGTGATAATTCTCAGCTTATACTACAAAAATGTCTACACATATATCAGCTGTGTGCTGCGTATCTCCATTCATGCCCTTGTCTGTAGTGTTTTCACTGCTTTACTTTTGCTTACACAAATCCCACTCAGACAAATGGACCAGTTCCTAGTTCATCTCTTCCACCTGGAGTTTTTTTTTCTAATTGGCAAAACATTAACTTTTCTCTCTGCTGAAATTCTGCCATTAAGCCATTAATTATGCAAGGTGTATTCTTGTTCTCTTAAAATGTTTTATTTTTCCCTATGGATTAAAAAAAAATCTTAAACTCTATGAAAGTTACGAATATTTCTTAAACGCCTCTGTATGTTCATAAGCAACCATCATAATGATTAGCACACTATAATAGGTGCCTACTGACCATTGATTAAATCACACAGTTGCTATTATGAGTCCCACAGTTGATTTTTTTTTAGGGACTTATTTATTTATGCATAAAGAACAGAAGTGTAGGGGTGGTGAGAGAATTCACCAGAGACAGAGTGGGGAGCAAAACAGGCAGATTGACAAAGTACACTGCTGAGGGGAGCAGCTGGCGCCGTCAGGAGAGGTCTGCTGTGCCATTTGGATCACCTATGGGGCAGGGCTGGAACTCATGCTGAAGTGGCTTTAACTTCTTACTGCTGTGCTTTAACCCACTGCAACACCAGAGAGGACCCCCAAAGTTGATATTTAAAGTTGTGTGTACTCTATGGCCTGTGCTTGTATGTGTGTGCATAGACAGAGAGAGAGGGACGGGTGTTGGGGAAGAAGAGTTAGAACACTGGAGTTTTAGAAACTCCATGTGATGATATAGATTCCACAACAACTTCAGACCAAGTTGAAGTTGGGCTGTTAACTATTAAAATATCAATGTGTAGATTTCTGTTTTTAACAAATAAGCAAATAAATACACTAAACTATCACTATTAGGATTCATGCCCAAATTTGGACTGCCAAGTATTTGTTTTCTGACTTACAAGATCAAATTTAGAATGATCTTAAATTTCCGATATTATATTATCATTTATAATTTTTGGGAATTATATTCTCTTCAATACCATGTTATACTTAATTTCTAAATTCTTCGTTTACATTTTATAATTGGAAAATTCTAAGGAACCATAATACTAGTTAAAAATTCTATTGCCAGGAAAGTTCAATATAATAATATAAATGATTATTATAATAATATAAATGATTGCAAATCATTTATATCTCAACAAAGTGTGTAAGTACTGAATAATGGCGGCCGTTCTACTTGATTTCACAAACACTAGAAAATTTTGATACTTCATGTTTTTATGACTATGAGGCTTACAGGAGTAAGGCTCTAAGGTTTATCCTGCTCTATCTCCACCTAGTCCCAGACACAAGACAACCACTGTTTCATAAAGGCATTTAATATTACATTTTTGAGACTACAATTATATGTAGATTGTGTGATTTTGTTAGGTAAACCTAATGAATCTTGACAGAGAATGACCACACAATCCCTCCAGCTTTAACAAGATCTTGGAGTATATTTTTACTTTATTTCTCTGCCAAGCTTGGACATTGTCTTTGAACATCTAACACTTTTAAAATATTATAATTTTGAGGCCTCCCTGGTGGCGCAGCGGGTTAAAGCACAGCACAAAGAAGCTTAAGCCACTTCCGTATGAGTTTGATTCCTGCCTGCCCTGGAGGTGACCATATGGTGCGGCAGACCTCTCCTGACCCGCCCGCTGCTCCCCTCAGCAGTGTACTTTGTTGATCTGCCTGTTCTGCTCCCCAATCTGTCTCTGGTGAATCCTCTCACCCTCCGCATCTCTGGTCTGTACTTCAGTTCTATATGAATCAATAAATTAATCTTTAAAAAATATAATTTTGAAATTATTTTGAATCTTACACAAAATAATATTATATTTAATGCGTTTAAGAATTTTTTTTAGTTGCCTGCTCTGTAGTATATAATCATTCCCCAATTTTACTTGCCTTTGTGTTGACACCTGTACCATAGACTAATGCCAGAAATGAACAAAATGCCAATATTATATAATGAACGCTAACATATTCCAAATATTATGCAGTAATAAAACCAACGAAATTAATGAAAGCCTTTAATGCCTTGGTTGAGCTTGGTGAACTTAGTTATCAGTTGCTTTTTAACTTGTTCCTCTTCACTATTAATGACCTTGGTCTTTAAAGGCAATTTATATCCCTCTCCAGCTTTGGCTTCAAACTCTTTTTTGAGTAGGAAATTTATTGCACCTAGGAGAACAATTGAACAATGTCAGCAGGGGCGTATCAACACTTCTCATATTCTCTGTAACCCAGTATGTGCAAGACATTTCAATAAAAACATATTCAAAATAATAAAATGAATGCACTTGCTATACAACTTAACTATGCAATTCAAAACACATTTTCTAGAACTCTTCTTACAAATAATATTTTTGGCCCTCCCTGGTGGTGCAGTGGGTTGAAGCACACACTAAGAAGCTGGAGCCCTTTCCACATGAGTTCGATCCCTGCCAGCCCTGGAGGTGACCACATGGTGCGGCAGACCTCTCCTGACCCGCCCGCTGCTCCCCTCAGCAGTGTACTTTCTCGATCTGCCTGTTCAGCTCCCCCCTTTCTCTCTGATGAACCTTCTCGCTGTTCCTGTGCCTCTGGCCTGTGCCCCATTTCTGTACGCATAAATAGATAAACCTTAAAAAAATAATAATAAAAAAATTTTTTTTTGGTGCCCAAGCTCTTATTTAGAGACTGTAGTTTCCAGTGGGAAGTATATGTAGAGATTGTGTAGTCTTGATTTGTAGTGATAATAACTAAATACTGTGAGCTAAGCATTAAGTAGATAGCTTTTAATTTTTATAGTGACATGTAGAGATAAGTATTATTTTCCCACTTTAAACTATGTAAACTGAGACTTAGAAAAGTAAAGTAACTTGTCTTAGGCATAGAATTATTGTGTCATAACATCTGGAGTTGCAAGCAGTCTGTTTAAAATAAATCTGCATAAATGTTCAGCAATAATAAATTGTCTCTTTTTGTTGTGGGCAGTTATTTTACACATAACTAATAACTAAGTTTTTTTTACACACACAGCTAATAATAAATATATACACTGCTCATTTTACTTGATGGGAAAAGAAAATTAGAATTGGCAATACTAGGAGCAATTCTAGGAGCTACCACTGAATGAAGTAATGAACATATGGAGAAATACAGTGGAAGTATATAATACAAAGAAGTCAGTTAAAGTGTAAGGACTGATAGAAATGCTGTATTAAAGCTTTCATTGCAGTTTTATTTAATGTATGGAATTATGTCCTGGTGGTAAAGGAAAACATTGAAAATGATCATGGAATGTCATTCAACTTACTGCATCTTACTGTAATATAAATAAAGAATTTAAGTGCATTTATGTGTGAGTTCAGTTTTTATGGCCAACTCTATATTCAGAAATTTTGTTAAATCCACTTATAAGTTCTAATAAATTCTGACAGGCTTCTTGGAATACTAAAATATGCACTGATGTTGTAAGACAATGTCAGCTTTAGGTCTTACATTTGTAGGCACCGAGCGTTGTAATTCTCAGCATTCTGTGACTCTGATTTTAAGAACCTGGGTGTGAGTGGAGAGCAGTGAGTGGAGTTAGGGGTGGAGCTAACCAACCATGCTGGGCTTGTAACTGAATACACTTGAGTACAGCTCTCTTGCTTTTCTGTTTTTGACTTGTACCCGGGGACTTGAAGGAAATATGTGGAGGAAAAACAGTTGGAAGATACATGTAGATGAGGAGTTTGTCCTTGTCAGAGACATTTCACAATCAGAATATTCCTCAAATTCAACACTCACAGTGACAGGGTAACTTTTAAAAATGTAAAACAAGTATATATCCATGCTTAAAAAGGCAACAATATATTTTTCACAAGGGAAGAAAATACCTAAACATTTTTAGTATCATATGCTCTATATGTGTATTTATTTGTGTAAAATATAAGATAAAATGTCATGTATAGTTAGTTATGAGATTAAATTATGATTTTTTAATTTAGAATCACCTGTAATTTGAAAGACATCTGCAATGATTATTCAGAAACTTAATAGTGCTTTTACCATGATTAAATATAAAAAATTCTGATGTTACATATAAATGGAATTTTTTTCTCATTATTTATTTTTGAAAGTTCTTCAACATTTTCATGTTTTGATAAAATTGTGTCATAAATGAATTGTATAAGAAAATAGTAAGGATATTTATTATAATAAAATTGTGACTGAAATTGAAACTGCAATGCCATCAGGCTAAAGGAAGTCAAGACATAAGAATATTGAAGTGAAAATGAGATAAGACAGATATTAAATAAACAAAAGGAAGCTTTAGCTCAAATATTTTATTTAAAAAATAAAATACATCTAGTTAAAACAGGTGTTTGTACTGCATTAAAATATTAAACTATTTTCTGCTCACTGGTTTTATTTTAAATATAAAACACAGACAATATGGATGTTAAGGGATTAAAAAACACAAACCATGTAAATTAATCCAACTGAAGCCTTCAGTTCATTAAGTAATATAGTATTCAAGAAGCATCACTAGAAATCAAGAAACATTTAATCTCACTGAGATGGACAGAGAAATATGCCTTAAATTTAATACCAGAATTCAATAGTACTTTCAAAGTATCATGCAGAATATTCAAAAGGAATATATTGCAAGGATGTAAGAATGCACCTACATCCACAAATCAAACAGTATGATATATTCCACTACAAAATGAAGGATAAAATTAAATGATCACCTCATTAGATGCAAAGAAATAGATCTGACAGAATTCAGTATCCATTTCTGATAAGAACTTTCAACAAAGTGGGTTACATAATAAACTTAAATTATAAGTTGTTAGTATATTTTAAAAATGAAAAGCTAAAAGTTTTCCTTTAAGATCTATAGCCATACAGGGAAGCCCACTCTCACCACTTTTATTTAGCATAGTACTAGAAGTTTATTAATCTTTAGTACTAGAAACCAGATCAGTTATGCAAAAAAAGAAAAAAAAAGAGAGAGAGAAAAGAAAGAGATTGCATGGTATTTGTGAGAGAGAAGTAAAACAGTCTCCATTACATCTGACATGATTTTATATTTAGAAAACCTATAAAAAATCCACCATGATATTGCTAGAACTCATTGACAAATTCAGTAAAGTTGTAGAATATAAGTCAGGATATATTTCTCTGCACCAATAATAAATGAACAGAATAAAAATTAAGAACACAGTCTCTATGGGCCCTCCCTAGTGGCACAGTAGGTTAAAGCACAGCACTAAGAAGCTAGCAAGAGTTCAATCCCCTCCCCAGAGGTGACCCACATGTTTTGGCAGACATCTCCTGACCTGCCTGCTGCTCCCCTCAGCAGTGTATTTCGTTGATCTGCCTGTTCTGCTCCTACTCTGTCTCTGGTGAATCCTTTCACCACCCCTGAGCCTCTGGCCTGTACCCCAGTTCTATATGCATAAATAAATCTTAAACACACACACAAACACACACAATCTCATTTATAATTTCATCAAAGAGAATAAAATATGTAGGAATGAATTTAATGAAGAAGATAAAAAATCTCTAGACTGAATACTATGAGATGGATGAAAGAAATTGAAGAAGACACAAATAACTGAAAATATATACTATTCTTATTGATTAGAAGTTGGAAAAATGTTAAAATGCTCATTTTACCCAAATTATCTAGAGTAATGCTTTCTGTCAAAATTCCAGTGACATTTTTCACACCCCTTCAAAAACAGAGACCCTAAAATATATATGAACTGCAAAAGACCTTAAGTACACTCAACAGACCTTGAGAAAAAGCAAACCTGGAGGAATCATGGCCCATTTGCATCTACAAAGCTATAGTAATTGAGACAGAATAGTATTGACTTAATAACAGACACATAGATGAGTGGAATAAAACAGGAAATTCAGAAATAAAACTGCATGCATTATGTTCAATTAATTTATAACATCTATAATAGGGAAAGGACAGCTTATTCAATAAATGGTGTTGGAAAAACTGAATAATCACATGCTAATGAAGATGGGCCCTTATAACTAAACACAAATACACTTGACATGAATTAAAAACCAAACATTATCTGAAATTTTTTAAGTCTTTGAAAAATACATAGGTTATAACCTCCCTTGAGATTGTTCTTGGTAACATTTTTTTTTTTTGTCATATAACTCCAAAAGCAAATGTAGCAAAAGCCAACATATGAATGGTAACTTACAATAGAGGAGAAATATTTACAAGTTGTTTTATAAGAGGTTAAATCTAAAATGTATCAAGAATTCATAAATCATTTTAAAAATCCAGTTAAAAAAAAGGCTAGAGGAACTGATTTTTTTTTTTGTATCTATAGTTTTAAATGCACTTCTTTAAAAAAAAATAGTTGTATTGTTTTTTCATTGAGGTAACATTGGACTATGGTGGAGGATTATGGCTGTTTGGATGGTTGTTGTGGTATGATAATTGCAAATTTGCATAGCTAAACCCTTAAATCATACACAATGTTATAAATCTGTGTTATCTCAAGTAAAAGATAATAATACTGTACAAAATACTGAAACTCAAGTAAAAATGAAGAACAATGGAAAAATTAAGAATATGACTAAATTGAAATAATACTTACTGAAAATTACTTTGAAATTTAAAATATATTTAAGTTGATGTATGAAATTAAAGAGGATTAAATAACTTAAAAGAGCCAAAGAGTTCCAGCATTATTTGGGAAATAGTAAAACCAGTAACTAGCATTGGAATTTAACAATCAAAGATACATAAAATGTATAGGGTAATTGTTAAAAGAAAAGTAGGGAAAAAAAAAACATGGAAAATAAATAAATAGACATTGCAAACATATGATGAAGGACGTAAAGAAAAACTGAAATAGATGAATGATTTATATGAAATACATCTTTTGATGCACACAGACATGTATATATATTTGCATAATATTATGACACTTGTATTTACATAGTTACACTTAATTCTGTTATTCTACTATTCATTATTTTGTTCTTTATTTCTGTATGGCTCTGTTCTCTTCTTCTTTGGCTTAAGCTAATATTTCTTTTTAACTAAAATTTTTGAGTTAACATTGCTTTACAACACTGTAAAAGATTCAGAGGTATATGCTCCCATTTCCTTGTGTGTTAACACATAATAGCCACAAAAGCAACCATAGTCTTTTTTTTTTTTAAGATTTATTTATTTATGTATACAGAACCGGGTACAGGCCAGAGGTGCAGGGGTGGTGAGAGGATTCACCAGAGACAGTGTGGGGAACAGAACAGGCAGATCCCCAAAGTACACTGCCTTGGAGCCTTGGGCGCTCAGGAGAGTTCTGCCACACCACGTGATCACTCTGGGTGGGGGATCCAACTCGCACTGAAGTGGGTGCGCAACCTTTGCAGTGTTGTGCTAGGGCCACCAGGGAGGGCCGGCAACCATAGTCTTCTAACATTTACTGCATCCCCACTGCAGTTTGCTACCTATCCCACTCCCTCAGATAATGTCAATTTTCAATGATTTGTTTTGTCTATTCTGTTATTTTGTTGCTCTGATCAGAATTATAGAAAAATTGTTTTCCTTTGTTATCTTCTGTTTCCCATCTAGTACCATTATTTTAGTGATTACTATAGACTCTGAAAAGATTATATTCATGTGTATATGGATAGAAAGATTATATGTGTGCTTTTATACATACATACAATTTAAGGTAGATCGAAATAAAAAATGAAGATGAATTTATGCTAGCCATAAAAATCATTAAATATGTAAGGGAAAATATGGGATGATATGTTCTGTACTGGAAGTTACAAAATGAATTCAGGGAAATTAAACAAGTCCTAACTAATTTGAAGAGATATTTTTATGTATTGAAAGACTTAATCATCTAAAGACCCCAATTTTTCTGCAATTTATGTATAGTCTCACTACAATCTCAATTACAGATTTTTATCAGCTCTACATTTAAGATGTATTTTGAATCTGCCTTCTTAGGACAACCTGCTCTGCTAGTACATTTTACTTGAGTTCACAATCTTATTGTGGCTGGACTGTTGTTTTGACCCCTTAGTTGATCTTTATGTTTCTGCTCTATTTTTGCTGTAGTCTATTCTCATCATAGAAGCTACAGTGGCATGTCTTTCCCCATACAAAACACTCCAACATGTCAAAATTTTTGTAGTAAAATGACAGTTTTACTAGTACCTTCTTGATCTGTCCTTACCCCAGTTCCTCTAATCTCATATGTTACTACCCTTTCCCTTTTTACAATAGCTCCCCAATGTTCTGCCTCTGTAACTTGAACCCTGGAATCTATGCATTGGCTGTGTTCTTTGCTTTCTTGGTTTTCACCTATTAGCCACAAGCTTGCACTTTTACTTCCTTCAGGCATTTAGTGACTTCAGGCCTCCCTGGTACATTTGAAAATGCACCCCAACTACACCAGGGTTTAACACATAAAAAAGGATTCAAAACATTCATACATTAATGCACCCAGTAAATGACTGTTGACCATGCCTGATGTATACCTGTACTGTAGCTTGAAGGTGGCCTACCTTATAAGATTCCATCTTTGCTTTAAAGCTAAGTGTCAAGTAGGGACCTAAGCATAACATAACAACTAACATTTATATCAGACTGCAATTTACAAGATGCATTTACATACTTTTCTCATTTGAGTTCACACACTGTGTTATGGAGAGAGCAGGTGTTTTACAGATGTAAACTTGGAGAGGTTAAATAATTTGCTTAAATGAGGAAGCTATGTCTCAAAAAGCCTGTAGCTTTTTGACTTTGAAACGTTTTCTTTAGTCACAGAACACTGTGTTCTCTTTGGACTTTGGGGGATACTATAGAAGAGTGAAATAAAGTCTATGCCTCATATAAATTTGAAATCTTTGTGGGTCATAGAAGTGGCATGAGAAAGAAAATGAATCCCATGATACCCAGTTTCCTTAGGTTAGTTTGTAATCTGTAAAATGGAAATCATGCATACACAATTACCTTAGGGGATGTTGAGAAGATTAATGAGGCTATGTTTATGAAAAATCTTTAAATTATAAAAAGGAAAGCCTTATCTTCAGAAAAGGATCTATTAATAATCCATATTTTTCTTATATACAAGCTTACCATATGGTTTTGTGACAAGAAAATCCATGAAAGTTTAATTCTCATTTTGAAACTACTATTTTGAAAGTCGTATGTGATTTGATTATCTCACTAGTGCTTAGGTTCTTTAATAAAAAGGAAAAGCAAAAGTATTTCTAAGGGAGTTCACCTTTGTTGGTCATTTGATCTACTACTAGGAAACTGAAGAAATCCAGAATTTTACGTTCTAAAACTCTATAGTAGTTGAGTGTTTGAAAAACATCACTAAAAATTAAAACGACATTGAACAAAAGGATTAAAGGGGAGCTATTTTATTCTAATCTCGGCTAGAGAAATGGAAAGGTTAATAAAGATCATTAATATATGAAGAATGGATTCTAATTAATAAAAGTTACAAAGTGACAAGAAATTAGTTTCCTTGGGATCATTAATTTTATTATGACTCTTTTTTATACATAGATTTATAAAAAGCAAGAAAGCAGTATTTGTACAGAAAAGAAAAAAATCTTTTATGATCTAGAATGCTGTGTAAAATACTAGAGAAACCAAAGTTAATGCTTAATTAGGTTTATTGATTTTTTAATTAAAAAATTTGTGCACCCAAGATATGGGGTACAGGCCAGAGATATGAGAAGTGAGAGAATTCACCAGAGACAAGAGTGGGGTTCAGAACAAACAGATCTACTGAAATACACTGTTGAAGGGAGCAGTGAGTGAGACAGGAGAAGTCTGCTGCACCATGTGGGTCACCTTCCTGGCTGCCAGGGGATTGAGCTCCTGCTGCAGTGGCTGGCAGTAGCTTGATAGTGCTGCCTTTAACCCTGTGCCACCAAAGAGGCCCTTTAGTAAGGTTTAAAGTAATAGTTTAGAAAAACAAAAATATACCACCCCAAAATACACCTTTTGTGTAAAAGACTTTTACATGGGCAAAGTGAACAATGTCTCTGGAAGGGTGTCTTCCTCACTGTACCAGGAAGACATAATCTTACAATTTTTTTTCCAGTGGAGAAAAACAGAATTTAAATCTGCACAACAGTCATGCCTTTTGTTTACTGGGCCTTCCCTGGTGACAGACCATAATTGACCTTTCCCCAAGGTCTTTTTGTCATTGTTGATGTTGCTTATTCTAGTGTATGAAACCTTGAAGGTGAGTTACTCAGTCTTCCTGGGTCTCTCAGTGTATTCAGAAGGTATATATGTTGTTATTAAATTTCTTTTGTTTTTGTTTTTTTTTCTCGTATCAGTCTGTCTGATGATTGTCATCTTAGAAGAATTCAGAGGGGTGAGGAAGATTTCCTTTGTATACCAATAGCACTCAACCAGTAAAGTAGAATATTTGTTTTTAAACTTACTAAAAATGAATTTTATAGAAAAAAAATTAAACTACATATTTAAAACTGATACTTTATAAATAAAGCTTCCTTTTGTAAAGTACAAAAAATACAAATATTATAGTGTTAAAATTAGAAAGAAAAAAAAAAGATAATACAAAGATTATGGTGTTAAAATTAGAAAGAATAAGCTGGGGCTCTCCCTGGTGGTGCAGTGGGCTAAAACACAGCATTATGAAGCTCTCCAAAGCCAGTACAACAGGAGTTTGATCCCCCACCATGGAGCTGACCCACATGGCATGGCAGACCTCTTCTGACCCACCCACTGCTCCCCTCAGAAATATTCTTTGTCAACCTGGCTGTTCTGCTTCCCACTCTTGTCTCTGGTGAATCCTCTCACCTACCACACCTCTGGCCTGTACCCTAGTTCTGTAAGCATAACTAAATAAATCTTAGAAAGAACAAGCTAAAAATGGAGTTTCTAATTAGCACCTTTAAGTAATCTGTATGACGAGAACCCTGCCTCCCTGAGGGAAAGTAGATTTACCTAAACTAATCTTTAATAATCTTACCCCAATCTCTTTCTATTTATAAAAAATAAAACAAAACTAAACAAAACAAAACAAAAAGCAAAAACAAAAAAACTTCACTTTTTTGAAGACCTGAAACATCTGCATAGGAAGTTGCTCATTTCATGAATCATTTAATATATAGTCAATTAGATTTTTAAAGTTGTGAACTTTGTTTTTAAAAAAGAGTCAATGTTTGGCCCTCCCTGGTGGCGCAGCGGGTTAAAGCACTGCAGTAAGAAGCTGAAACCATTTCTACATGAGTTCGATTCCCGCCTGCCCCGGAGGTGACCACATGGCACGGCAGACCTCTCCTGACCCTCCCGCTGCTCCCCTCAGCAGTGTACTTCGTTGATCTGCCTACTCACTCTGTCTCTGGCGAAGTCTTTCGCCACCCCTGAGTCTCTGGCCTGTACCCTAGTTCTGTATGCACAAATAAATAAATCTTTAAAAAAAAAAAAAGTCAATGTTCAGTATTGTTAAAAAAAAAAAAGTCAATGTTCAGTATTGTAAAGTCAATGTTCATGTATTTTATAAATCCAACTTAGTTTTTGTTGACATTTTGCCATAAATATATTAAGTTAGCTGTGCTACAGGAGTTTGTCAATTTTTCTATGTTAGTCATTTTAATTCTATTTGCTTAGAATGAGGTCTAATTTTTAAAACATTTTAAAAATAATTGTTATGTATTTGGACTGCATATTTTTCCTTTAGTTCATGTCACATGCTAGTATATGTTTAATAATAGATAATGATGCAATATAATTCAGATGAAATAAGTATCAAATTATCTGAAAACACATAAAAGGAACTTGTAGCCAAGGAATATGTGGTTATTTTTATGTATCACTTTCATGAATGAGCTGAAGGTAACAGGTTTTTTGGTGAAAGGCAAGTCTAGATAGAGGTCACCATTTCTACTTGATTAACATTGCAATCAAGAAAAGAAAGCAAAAGCAAGTAATTCTGCCTCCTGATTTGCCTTCTTACCAGAATTTTAGTTTGCAGACCTGCATTACAAACTTCAACTTGTTACCCCCAATGTTACAGGAACCAGTTCCTTAAACTAGGCACTTGCACACACACACATGTATAGACACATAAACATATATCCTACTGGTTCTGTTTGGAGAATCCTGACTAATAGAGAAAATGTCCATCTTCTCCTGTCCCTCTGCCATCACTGAATTCTGTAGAAACCATGCTAGTACAAGAACAAATACAAAATTTTAGATGGAATTAAAGAAAAACTGAGGAAAGACACATGATTGTTTTCCATTCCTGAATTTTGTTTGTAACTGGAGTAAATGCTTTCGTAAAATATGTCTTGAAATTTTACTTTAAAACTTAATTGTATTTGGCAAGAATAAAAACAACTTCATTATCAGGGCTTAAAAACTGGCTTCAGACAATAAATCAGCAGGAAAAAAAATCAAAATATATTCTTAATGAGTTAGACATAGATCATTAGAAGAACATTTAAAACAAAAAAGAGATTGAAAGTCATTGATATTTTTCTATGAGTAAGCTTTAATATTACCTCCCAGGAAAGGAAGTGATAAATCTTTTCAACATGATTACATAGATAGCTGCAATCCTGGAAATATTTATGCAAAATAGAAGGTAGTGTTCTAAGCAGAACAGATATGGATTGAATTTTATGAGGTGAAGCTAGGATAAACAGCTTTGATTAAATATTCTTATGCCTCCACACTAAGCAGAAGCACAAAAGTCTATAGACAGAGCACTAGAAAAACATTTAAAGGAGGTTGGAATAAGTTCTCTGGGTTTCTGCCATGGCATCTCAATATCAGTCTTTATGTTTACTCTTGAAAATGACCACTCAAGAAAAATAAACTTGAGGGATATTTAGTTTCTAATATCCAATTAAATAAAATAATAATTATGGTCACAAAATGAACTCTATGGCTGAAGAGATACTGTAAAAAAGGATGGTTGTCACATCAATGAACATTAGAAAATGTTATCAGACTATAAACACGGATTTTGTTCCACATAAGTACAGACATTTTTAGAAGTGTTTTTAGTTAAGAATACTTTGGAAGAGGCTAGATAAGCTGAAATATAGTTATTCTTAAAATTTTCATTTTGCTGCCATTTGCCTGTTTGATTGCTGCTGGTGTATTTCACACATTCCCTTAGATTGCGCTGTATAACAGACTTTCTTACCTGTTGAGTTTTGGTTACATGCTGCAAGTTATGACATCGGTTAATATGAAAAGTGGTTGTATTTCGGATAGTGACTGTTTCAGCTCCTGATAGAAAACCCCTGTTCATGATTTCTATTGCTGCAGGCCAAGGTGGATTACACACCTATCTTTCCTAGGAGTATTTGCTATCTTCCTATTGTTCCTAATTTTTTGTTGTGTTTCATGTTACACAGTTGGCTACCCAACATTTACTTTTTTTTTAAAGATTTATTTATTTATTCTTACAGAACTGGGGAACAGGCCAGAGGCTCAGGGACGGTGAGAGGATTCACCAGGGACAGAGTGGGGAGCAGAACAGGCAGATCGAGGAAGTACACTGCTGAGGGGAGCAGCGGGCGGGTCAGGAGAGGTCTGCCGCACCATGTGGATCTCTTCTGGGGCAGGCGGGGATCGAACTCATGAAGAAGTGGCTTAAGCTTCTTAGTGCAGTGTTTTAACCTGCTGTGTCACCTGCTGAGGGCCCCATCATTTACTTTTATCCCTGTCTTAATTCTATAGACAGTTTAGATTGCCTTGGTCTGAAAGAACTAAATGATTATTTTTCCTTACAGTTATTAAAAGTAGTCATATAATTCTCTTCTAAGAGAACAGACTTTTCTCAAAGGCAATTTAGGTATGGTGTCATATAAAGGCAAAAAAATCAAGTTTTTAGATTTCTCAAAGAATTATCAAAACATATTTTACTTCTTATTGTGCAGGGAAGTAAATATCTGCTACCTCAGAGCATGTGTTTTTTGGAAGGTTTATAAGTGGGATCTTTTGAAAGGACATGTGTATATGAAAAGGAAAGTTTTTCTCTGTAATAACTTCTCCCTCAATGCACCAGGAGGCAGAATTCCTCAACACTTTAATGGAAAAGGCAGACCATAAATCTGATAAGCAGTCATACATTTTATTCATTGTCTTCCCTGGTAACCTCCCCAAACGGACCTCCCCATAGTCTCCCCACCATCCACCAAGGGTCTTTTGTTTCAGTTGAAGTTATTGAAGATAAATAATTTGTCTGAAGTGATGGATGTCCATTATTCACTTTTACTGATTCACTCCCATGTATACAGGAATTATTATTTTTCCCTTGTCAATCTGTCTGTTGCTTGTTTGATTATTTTTCAAGCTAGAAGAAACCATTGGGGTTCAGGATGATTTTCTTTGTATCCTGATGATTGTTAAATGCAATTCAAAGAACTTATACTCATTACTATTCATGATATTTTGCATTTCTTCACATCTAAAATTAATACTTCAGATTGCGGCCCACAAAATTCTTGTTTATTTTTTCATTTCTGCATAAGGTATTTTATAATGTACTGTTATTGGTAAAGTACAATCACAATTGACACCATACATTTTGGTATGGATTTTAGCCATTTTAAAACTAATTGTATTTTGGTGTTAACTAATTACTTTGGATATATTCCTTAAGCTGAATAAATGTCAGAGTTTAAGAGGGACCTTATATAAGGACATTTGGCTTTTATAAAACATTATTTCACTAGATACCAAACAAATATAATAAAGATTCTATATTGTGCTGCCTTTGAGCTACTTGCCATAGGCCTACCTTGCAGGAAAGATTAGAAAACAATCACATTCTAATACCTGAAACTTTAGTTACTAAATTATTAAGTTACTAAATTATTTTAATGGTTTGCTTAAAAGATATAGCTGTGGAAATTGTATTTATTGTGAGATTCTAGTATTTATTACCTGATTTGTATGTGGCTCATTACCTATATTGTTAAGGACTGTGTAGCCCACCATGTCCTCAAGAGTGTGAGAAATCTGGCCACTGTGCTGAGCTGGACTGAGTGTAACCCAGTTTGACCCCAGGGAGACAGTGAATATTAAAAGCAGCATGCACTAAAAAAGAAATCCATTGGGAGAAAAGCAACATTCTGTTCTGCCTAGATCTGAGCTCAGTGACCCAGATGCAGTAGAGTGACCTAAGAGCTCCCAAAACAATTCTCTTAACTTCCAGAGTGAATGGCAACTGGGACTTCAAACTCAGAAAAATCATAGTTTACCATGTTCAGAAATCACCGAAGTGTTGACGCATCATATAAGTGAATATATGTGTTCTGAATGTACTTAGATATTTAAAATTTTAAATTTAAAACAAGTTGATATATAGTAAGATCATCAAGCATATATATGTATGTCTGTAAGTGTATAGATATATATGTGTGTGTGTGTTTCCTGATGCTTTCATATTCATATTAACTTACCTTTGGATTACTTTCAGCATACTCTTTTTTTTTTTTAAAGATCTATTTATGTATTCATACAGAACTGGGGTACAGGCCAGAGATGTGGAGGGTGAGAGGATTCACCAGAGACAGAGAGCGGAGCAGAACAGACAGATTGACGAAGTACACTGCTGAGGGGAGCAGCGGGCAGGTCAGGAGAGGTCTACCTCGCCATGTGGATCTCCTCCAGGGCAGGCAGAAATCGAACTCATGAGGAAGTGGGTTTAACTTCTTAGTGCTATGCTTTAACCCGCTGTGCCACCAGGGAGGGCCCTCTCAGCATATTCTTAATATTGGAGAATTCTCTCAAACTGTTTTAAAACCAAGTATGGTATATGTCAGAATGTTTTAAGTTACTCAACATGAAATCAAAGAAAACCAGAGGTACTTTATTTTATTTTTATTTTTTTCTGAGAGAGAGCCCATCTTTGTTACTTATTATTGACTCTTAAATTCAGCATTAGAATTCTTCTCAGCAAAGTAGCTGAGAATCTCCAGACTTTTTTTAAAAAAAGTTCTTCAGATATGATATTTCTTTTTATAACACGAAAAGAATCAATAAGAGTCAGCTCTTAAGGATTAGAAGATTCACCAAATACTGGAGGGATTTAAAGGAGAGAGTTTGTTCCATTCTGCTTGCCAGAAGGTCAGATTCCATCTGATGGCACATTTTTGTTTTTATTGTTGTGGTTATCTTAAAGCTTTCACGTAGTTGTAGCTCAGAAGTGAAATTCCAAACGGCAAAGAAAGAGGAAAAAAAAAAAGTTTCATCTGAGTTCTAAAGGTGCCTATGAAGAAAGATTTCTCAAAATAAATAAATAAATAAATAAAAAGTAAAACTAGGGCAAGGGAGTCTTAGAAGTTTGGCTTTTGAGCTATAAGCACCGCAGGCAGAGGGGGAAACATTTTGTCAATCTTGATCTAAATTTAACAGGCAATATGCAGGTGTAAAAGAATTTTGTCAACTACCTGTGGGTAATGAGACTTCTGTTGACTACACATGAGTTTGCATATCTCTAATTACATTCTAGAAAATCCATCCCTGAATTGGAACAAATACCTCTTATTATCAGTGATAGTTCAGTAACCAAACCTTAAGAAGAAATGTATCTACAATGTAAAAAGCAAAACTGAATCATTAATTGTTTAAATGTATAAAGGTCAAATAATATATATTCAGATAATTTTCTTGTTGCAGAGATTTATTTAGTATACTGCAGACCCCTTAGATATTATACTTATTTGATGTAAAGAGATTTTAATAACATTGCTTAAATATGATACTGTATAAAACTCTATTTCTATAACAGCCATATGGTATGACTGTCCCTAGGGAAGTAGTTTTCTCTCTAATTCCTTTATGAATTGCTACAGTTTAGTGATAATGAAATAATATTATAGTTCTCAGCACGCTCAGCAAAAGTCAAGATGTCCTATTGACTCAAACAATAATTTAGTGGTATCTAGACTTATATTTTTTCAGGGTCAACTTTGTTCTATACTGCAGTAATGTTCTGAGACTTTCCTGTAATGATACCAAAATGTACCACAGAGTTATCCTGTTTCATTTGCCTCAAATCTCACTGGCTCAAATTGAAATTGCTGCCTTTCTCTAAATAACTATCTGCTCTGCCACACAGTGACTAAGATCATGGGTTCCAGAGCCTTACTGTCTGAAATCAACTGTGACCCTGTCTGTGCCTAACTAGATGACCATGAACAAATCACTTGCCTCCTTCAGCCTTAGTTTCCTCTTTTAAGTAAACTGGGAATAATGATACAAGCCATCTCCTAGCATTAACAGGATGAAATTTGTATATTCAAACTTGAGTTGCTACTCAGTCAATAAGGCAGAGCTATCCACCTAGATCTTTTAGTCAAAAATCTTTGGACCCTTTTAACTCCTTCCCATATATGATCATAATCAAGTACTACCAGTCCTTTTCTTTTTAAATCTATCATTTTTTTTTCTTTTTCACTTCTTTCTCCATTAAACTTGAAATTGGTCTGCTGCAAATGATGTCTCTGTTCCTTCTTACATTCTTGCCAGAGTATTCATTGAATTTCCAAAGTTAAATATGTTCACTGGTTTCCTGTTAATTGTTGCAGTAGTTGTCAATTATTTGAAAAAGTTTCATATCTTTATGTAAAAGAAACCTTTCTTGGGAGTCCAATATGTACAAAAAAAAAAAAAAAAGCACTGAAATCTGCTAAATGTGGTAGAAAGTAGAAATGGAAAATTCCCATTCACTTCATATTTTACCTCTGTTTAATCTTTAATGTCCTTAGATCTTGTTTATGTACCTTTTCACATCAACATTCTCAATACTCTCCCTTTGTCAAATATGCAATATTGTAGACTCATAGTACTTCATATAATTTGTACTACTTAAATTATATGAACATCTGATGACACTATTCTATCTTATGACATTATTCACTGCTGTCCTGTATTGTTCTTTTTTTTTTTAAGATATATTTATTTATGCATACAGAACTGGGGTACAGGCCAGAGGTACAGGCCCACCAGGGAGGGCCTTCAATAAGTGTTCTTAAGTGCCAATCCAGTTAAAGAAAGAACAATGGGCCCTCAATAGGTGTTCTTAAATGCAAAATCCATTTAAAGAAAGAACAATGAGCCCTCCCTTGGTGTCCTAGCAGGTTAAAGCACAGCACTAAGAAGCTAAAGCCACTCAACATGAGTTCTATCCCCACCAAGGAGGTGATCCTCATGGCACAGCAGACCTCTTCTAACCTGCCCACTGTTCCTCTCATCATTTCATCATCATTTGACCTGTTCTGCTCCTCATTCTGTCTCTGGTGAATCGTCTCACCATCCCTGCACCTCTGGCCTGTACCCCAGTTCTGTAAACATAAATAAATAAATCTTTTTTTTTTTAAAGAACATTTATTGAATTTAGCTTTTTTGTGTGTGTTCCTTGGAACTTGTAGTACACAATTACATTTACAACAGCTATTTAATATATGAATGAGAGATCAATTACAGTTCATTTTTTTTTTCCTATTTTCTAACTTAGAAAAAGTTACCCTATTGGTTGTCCATGCTCCATACCCTCCCTTCAATGCCCTGGTCAGAATTCTTTTCCTCTTAGCTTGCCTTTCATTCTTGAAAGTTGAGCTTGTAAGAACTACTTCACTCTGACATGAAAGATCCTAGTGTATAGCCTATTAGTTTTCTGTGGTCACTGTGACAGGCTAAACTACAAGTTTAGTGACTTACATGCTTATTATCTTACTGACCTATAGATTAGAGTCCAACATGGATCTCAACAGGCTAAATTGGAGGTGTCAGAAGAACTATATTGTTTCATGAAAATTATAGGAAGTAATCTCTTTCTCAACTTTTTCTGTTTTATAAAGGTCATCCATATATTAGTTCATGCTCCCTTTT
>NW_004567114.1:53563213-53564700 GCF_000260355.1 Condylura cristata | reverse complement strand
TTTTTTTTTTTTCTGTTCTAATAATAATGTGGTGGTTTTGAAGAAATGAATAATGTTGGGAAAACAAAGTCTTGAGAATGTAGATTTGGAGAAACAGTATGATAGAATAGTTTTAATGCAAATGCTGGAACTATTAATTAAGAAACAGGAGAACTTGAAGATATTCTTTGCATATAATCTGTTTGTGTGTACATCCTTGAATTCTGGGGTGGGGATGCCTAATTGAGATGTGTAACTTCTGGAAAAGAACTGAATTCGAATCTCAAGATCTTCAGTGTTGGTGACTTGCATGTCACCAGCTACAATTAGCTGGCGACTGTCTGTTTTATATGTGATTTTCTTTCAGTTTTAATTACATATCAGTCATACTATGAAAAATTAGTGCTTTTTTCATAGACACATAAGACTAGCTATCATTCTGGAAAGAATTCTCTCTGGAGCTCCACTTAGCCTTCTGTTTCTCATCAGGATCAGATAAAAACCCATTAGGACCTATGTTATAACAAATAGGGCATAATGACCTCAGGCTTTGCTGCTAACTCTATGTTAACACATTGTGAAGGACAAAATGTATTTGGTTATATTAGTTCATGCTCCCTTTTTTCTGCCTTCAAATTTAGCATTAGTGGGTGACTGAATTTTTCTCATATCTCAACAACTCTGACCATCTTCCCTTGTCTACCATGAAGGACTCTTGTGATGACAGTGTACTCACCTGAGACAGTCTTTTCACCCAAAACTCCCTAATATAAGTATAACTGCAAAGTCCCATTTGTATTTTAGATAACATATTAAAAATTTCCAGGGATGAAGACATACATATCTTTTCTTTTTTGGTGTGTGTGTCATGGAGGGGGGATCATTATCTACCTGCTGCATGCTGTATTTAGGATTATTTATCAGAAAGATGTTTATAATAATACCGTGTACTTGCATTATCAGTGTACCATTTGCAAGTTCCTTATTTCACTTGATATAAACAGTATTTCACATTAGTATTTTTCATATAATTTCCCTTCTCTTAGTTTTACAAATTTTATATCTAGTGTCATACAAGTAATCTTAAATGTACATTTGAGTCTTCATTGTATCATAGTTTGATGATTGACATTTATTATTGTTCATTTCCAGACAGTGTATATAGCTCATAGTTTGTTTTCATTAGTGAGCCAAATTAGTGTCTGAAAAAACTAACGTTCTAAGGGGTAATGTGACTTATCCAAATGAATGTTTAAATTTATTGAAGCTATAGTTAGATCTTAGATTTTCTAATTATGAACCAAAATTATTCCCAATTTACACTAGTGCTGACAATGTATGAACTGATCACGTGTCTTCTTTTTGCTACTAGGCTCATGAAAGGTATGTTTACAAGCACATTGGGAAATATGTAGTTGCATACTACCATTATGGTAATTTTTTAAAAAGATTTATTTATTGATTCGTACAGAACTGGGGTACAGGCCAGAGATGTGGAGGGTGAGAGG
>NW_004567114.1:53505666-53562388 GCF_000260355.1 Condylura cristata | reverse complement strand
TAGGGCATAATGACCTCAGGCTTTGCTGCTAACTCTATGTTAACACATTGTGAAGGACAAAATGTATTTGGTGTTTAAAAGAAGGGAAAGGAAATAAAAGAAGAAAAACCCTCCTAAGTTTGCATAACATGTCATCAAGCCAAGGTAATAGAATATCTACTATTTGTACACACAGGTTCTTTGTTTACCTTTACTGATTTTCACCTTCAGATTATGCAGTTCAATTTAATTTGCTACATAATTCTGTCAGTGAAAAAGAATTTGACCTTAAGTATGCAGTGAGGTATTTTGAGCCCCACAAACTCTTGAGGGATTTTATATCATGTAAGAATATTCATTAAATGTGTTTAATGAATATTGATAGCTAAGTGGTTAACAAAAAGCACAATTTTGTTTCCTTCCTAAGGATATGATCCAAGATTGGCACAAAGTAGCTATCCAGAGTTAATCTCAAGGAAGTTCTGAGAGACTTATAGAAGAATCCATCAATGATAGTGTGCCATAAGGATATAACTTTAATAGAATTACTGTAATTGAAATACTATTGTCATTGTCTTAATATGTGTAGAACAAATCAAGAAGTTGTGAGCGTCTTTCTTTTTATTTTTCACTTGTGCTTGGAGATAGAGTATAAATTTGCATGGATCTCTGCAGATCATTTTCAAAAGAAACCTAACATGGAAGGACACATATCAAGAAGAATTTAAGATCAAGAATGCAACTTTTATAAGCTTAATAATATTATCATTTATTTGAAACCAAGTTGTTCATTTTATGTTGCACAGATTTCATTCTGACCTTAATAAGAAAATAGCATATTCCTCTGTGTGTATGCATTTTCTTCTCTAAGCTGTAATATTAAAAAAGCATAAATCAAAGCTGTTTTGACAGATGAACAACACAATTTTGTAACAGGGAGGATTTTTTTTTTTTTAAGAAAGACTGAATAGCTTGATAAAAGATGAGTTGAACTAGGAGGATTGATGTGAGAGGCAAAGGCAGTGTTAGAGATTAGATGCTCATTGGCTTTTTAGCAAGCCTGGTGACTCATTCTACATAAATGAAGTTTGTGATATGTAATGAAAAGCTTTCTATCTTCACTGCAAGCAAATTAGCAGGTATTTTGTGGCAGGAATGTTAATGTTATCTTGCATTTGTTTCTGAGCAGGAACACATTAACAGAACAGGTTTAAAAAGAATTTCACTTTTATAACATCAGGTGCTGAAGGTATTAGAACAAGGTCACCTCTGTAAAGTAATGAGGGAAAATTAGGTTATAAACATGCAGTGCCTAAAAATATATTCAGTCTGCTCTGCAGAGTGAATGCAATACAGGATCACCCCAAATTGCTAATTTTCTTTGACTCCAAATTATACTCAGGCCCTAAACTGAACCCAAAAAGTTAAGTAATAAAGTAAGACAAGGTAAAAGAGGGTTAGTGAGGTTCATAATAGGTAATCGATCCAAATTAGTAGCATCCAAATATCTGCATAATCTACTTCATAATTTTAAAATCAGACATTTGAAATGTTTTATGCAATAAACCTCAGAGGTCCACATTTTATGTTTGGGAGAAATACTAAAGTAGGGAAAAACAAACTAAAGCAAAGGGTAAAGCACTATTTATTTAGGATTATATTAAAATATGAGAGAGAGCTGAGTGGTTGCTGGGAGGAAATACCACCAAGATTAAGAGAGATGAACTAGAAGATGAAATAATAAAGCACTTGGAAAGTGGGGTAGTAAGAATATGAATGATTCTATTCCTTTTTATGACTACCTATAAAGAGACAAGATAATGTGTAATGTGTATGCAGAAGGCCTGCCAGGTGTAGGGAATTAGTTCTTCAGCAGGGTTTCATCTGCAATGGACCATTAGGTGCCAATGATCTGACTATATAGATTGGGGGTCATACTTGCAGTTTCCCTGGACCAGAAACAGACACAGCAATGTCCCTCATCTTGCCCTTAATGGCATCAACCCAATTGACTAACCTTTTATCTCCTGAGCCATGGTTCCTGCCTATTATTCATTTCTGCACCTAAATTAAAATTTATTCTGTTCTACATCACCCTACCCAAGTATAGTAAGAGTACAGGGTGATTAAATATAAGAAAACAACCCTAAGCTCCATCTACAAAAATCCTTCAAAGTAACATAACAATTTAATTACTTAATTAAACAATTAACTATCAGCAGAAAGGTAAAACAAGCAGTGTTTGGGAGAGCAGCAAATAAAATTTTTGTTGAATTAAAAATCTGTTTTGTAAGAATTTAATTGTAAATGAAAATCCATTGCTTGTTCTGATAGCCACTTGTTACGATTCCATGGACCAATAAACAAATGGAAATGCATCAAAAAAGTTTCTTCATAGCAAAAGAAACTATCTTAAAACAAAAGGACACCTGACCACCCGGGAGAAAATATTTTCACATCATACATACATACAGTATCTACAACGAAGTCACACAACTCAACAAAAGAAAACATAACTCAAGCAAAAAATAATAATAATAATAGCAGAATTGCCAATATAAGTAGGTACTTCTCCAGAGAAATTTTAAAATTACATGGAAAAATTGCCATAACCACTTATCATCTGAGAAATGTAAATCAAAACTACAATGAGATACTGCCTCACACTTGTGAGAATGGCCTATATCTCAAAGACTAAGCATGACAAGTGTTGACCAGAGTATGGGGAAAAGAGAACTGTTCACGGCTGGTGGGAATGTAGACTGGTGCAATACCATGGAAAATAGTATGGAAATATTTCAGAATATATCCACAATCCAGCAATTCCACTCCTAAGTATCTACCTGAAGGATTCAAAAGCAGTAATTCAAATAGATATTTGGTCATCACAGCACTATTTACCATAGCCAAATTATAGAAACAACGTGAGTACCCTAGGGCAGAATATTAGATTAAGAAGATGCACCATATAGACACAATGAGATACTACTTTGCTGTTATAAAAAGGGGGTGGGGGACTTGTGGAGGGTGGCTCCCTGGTGGTGCAAGGGGCTAAGTTTCAGCACCATTAAGCCAATGCAGCATGAGTTCCATTCCTGGCCAGGGAGCTAACCCACATGGTGCAGCAGACCTCTCCTGTCTCACCCAAGGCTCCCCTTAGCAGTATAGTTGAGTAGAGCTGCCTGTTCTGTTCCTCACTCTGTCTCCAGTGAATCTTCTCATCTCCTGCACCTCTGGCCTACACCACTGTTCTTGTATGCATGAATACAGAGGTGTGATACCATTATTTATGGTGTTGAGGTACATATATATGGTGTACCTCTTCAACATGTATAATATGAACCAATATTACCTCAATAAAAAAGCTATTCAATTAAAAAAGAAATCCATCGTCAGTGATTGGCTCATTTTGGTTGTATCCAATCTGGAATATTATGTCTGGAATTTAGTAGATGATATTTTCTGCTCTAATGAAGCATTAAATCATCTCATTTCAATATTTTATTTTGCAAGTGAAAAAAATGTGACTTATAAATATAAAATGACTTACCCATATTCGCAGGTTAATTACCAGCAGAATCATAAAGACCTTGAACCTAGGTTTCCTTATTCTTGTTTAGTTAAAATCAAAACAAAACAAAAGCTATTTTATTGACTTGTGTAGTATGCTTCTCAATGTTGCTATTACTAATGTACAAGCTTAAATTCAGAAACTCAAAGGTAAGGAGCATCACATGTGTTTTTTTAATAATTTACCTCTAGAGATATGATGCAGAACCAGAGCAGAGAAACAATAGGCTATCTGGAGATTCCATTGAGAATGTTGTGATTCCTTTAGCACAAAGTCTAGACTATTATTCTACCTAAGATAATTTTAGGAGGAAACAAGATATCATGTTCCTTTTATTGAGACAAAACATTAGATCAGGTTTATTTTAATTATTAGCATAAAAATGTCATTTGTATGTTCCTAATGTTTATCACCTGTATTCAGTTATTGGGAGGACATGTATCAAAGCCCGAGCCAGTGTTAAGGTACTACAGACCTCTTTTTTTTGAGCAATCTTTAAAATGAGAAATCTGGCAAGATGAAGCTCAGAAAATAAATCAATGCTTGTCTAAATGTTATGGAGTAACTTGAAAAGTATTTGAGCTCTAGTGATTACAAGATCAGAAGATTAAAAAATAACCCTGAGGGTGTGTTTTAGGAACCATTCCTTCTGAAGATAAATGGGAGATTTATGATTGAGTTGAAATCAGTTTTGATTGGAAATAATGCCAACCCAGGAAGAACATTAAAGTAAACTAAAAATGGCAGGAGGAACATTGTCAGAAAGATTATGTTATTTATTCATATTTTGAAGGCTAACCATGCACTACTGAAAGAATAAAAATATCTAATAAATTAGTACAATAACTTCTGGAAAACCTGGCATCAAAGCAAGTGCCTGCTATAACCAAGACTGTGTAAGGAATGAGATTAGACTGCAGAGAAGATTAAGGTATTTCTGGAATTTAAAAGCTTAAATGTTACAAATGTTTGAAAAGATAAATAGCAAAATGAGATAATTCATGACCTAATGCTATGGTAGGCTGTCAAATAGAAGGCATCTACGCAGTCCAATGACTTTAGAAACACATTGTGTGGTTCAGAAGCAAAAAGAACAAAGGTTACCAAATGACCTTCTTCCAGATAATATGTAAAAACTTTAACATGGAGACTGTATTTCCTTATTTATTTGTTTCCGGCCTGTTCTTTCCACTTAACATAGCTCTTAATGGTGGGTGTGGCAGTCAAAAGGGTTATTAACTATTGTACGTGGCCTTTCTGGCCTACACATTCCTTAGCTTTACACAATAGAAAAGCATGCATGCTGTTGCTTCTCTACCCTGTATTGTATATGTTTCAATATCATTTCTTTCACCCCTCTTATTCATCGAAAGCATTAAAAGGAAGGTAGGTTGTTGTGAAAAAATACAAATCACTTCAAAGTTAGTTACTGAAAAGTTTTAAAATTCTACTTTTTTATAGTTGGTTTTTATTAAGGTAACATTGGCTTACAATTCAGAAATACAGATCAAAACTCTTTAGGTGTTACCACACAACATCCCCCACCACAGGACACATACTTTTCCCCCCAAATCCACTGTCTTTTATTTTCCATTCTCCCCTTCACCTACTGGTAACCTCATTTTTACAGTCATAATTTTGTTTGTTTTTTAATTTGCTTTTATCTCTTTGTTTTTCTATATTCTACATATGAGTGAAACCATCTGACATCTTTTTGCTTATCATAACCCCCTCCAGTTCCATCACTTTGTAAACATAGCAAGATTTCATCTATTGTTTTTGTTAAAGAGTAGTATTGCTTTGGCTCTCCCTGGTGGCTCAGCGGGTTAAAGCACAGCACTGAGAATCTAAAGCCGCTTCCGCATGAGTTCAATTCCCGCCAGCCCCGGAGGTGACCACATGGTGTGGCAGACCTCTCCTGACCCACCCGCTGCTCCCCTTAGCAGTGTACTTCGACCATCTGCCTGTTCTGTTGCCCACTCTGTCTCTGGTGAAGCCTCTCGCCGCCCCTGAGCCTCTGGCCTGTACCCCAGTTCTGTATGCACAAATAAAATAAAATCTTTAAAAAAAAATTAAAAAAAAATGAGATAATATTTAAAAAAAAAAAGAGTAGTATTGCTTTGTGTCTATATACATATATATGTGCGTGAGTACACACATACACACACATAGTCACACACATATAGGTGTATGTGAGTATACACACACACACACATATATAGTCACACACATATAGTTGTATGTATACATATACCACATCTTCTTAATCCACTCTTCTGTCTTTGGGCACTTAGGTTCCTTCCATAAATTGACTATTGTAAATAGTGTTGCTGTTGTAAATATGAACTGTGTTTATATCCCTCTGAATTGTTTTTTTTTTTTTTCCAAAAAAAGGTGAACTATCATATGATGCCACAATTCAAAATTTTATCTTTTGGACAAGGTTTTCAGAAAAGATAATGGTAACAGAAAGGAATATAATCTAATAGTATTTTTTTTAAATTTATTGATTTGTTCATACAGAACTGGGGTATAGGCCAGAGGCTCAGGGGCAGCGAGTGGCTTCACCAGAGACAGAGTGGGGAGCAGAACAGGCAGATCGACGAAGTACACTGCTGAGGGGAGCAGCGGGCGGGTCAGGAGAGGTCTGCCACGCCATGTGGTAACCTCCCGGACAGGCGGGAATCAAACTCATGCGGAAGTGGCCCTAGCCTCTCAGTGCTGTGCTTTAACCCACTGCGTCACCAGGGAGGGCCTCTACTAGTATTTTTATTGGCACTGAAAAACATGGCTCTTTAATTGTTTGTTCATTTATTCAGTCTGTTAGGAAAAGCACATTAAGAACAATAAGAAATTCTACGATTAACCAAGAATGATGATGGCTCTAAGGCAAAGATGAAACTTAAGACACAATTTTCTTTGCTGTATGGAGCAATAATATTTTTGCTGGGAAAAACATAGACATATAACTATGCATTACAGACTGTTAGTGACCTAGAAGAAGTAAACATATTCAGCAATTCTCAAAACATTACCCGCTTTGAGTGTTGCTTTTTAAAAAGAATGAGAACTGTCATTCAATTTTCCAAGTCAGCTATAAAGCAACATTAATGTCCTACTACACTTCAATTTCAATTCTCAGTCATTGCCAAATTGTTCAAAAATTTAGATTCCCTATTTTGCCCTCCCCCCCACCACCACCACTCTTGAGATTTTAAACTATCTTGGGTGTTTTGCTTAAGTTAAACGTAAGTTCCTCTCTCATCTGCACTGTTACAGAAACAACCTAATACATTTCCTTACATATCTTCAATGAGAGTGATGTTTTCAAAGTGAAAATCCGGTCATATTACTACTTTGCTTTAACTGGATGAGGGCTCTGTCTCTGCAGTTCATTATATCTCTAGCAGCTAATGTATTATCGGGCACAAAATAGATGCTTTAAGTAATATCAGTGAATAAATAAATTGTAAAGTCGGGTAAGAATATTATGACTTCTCAGATATGAAATTTTTAACCCAACCAAAATGATTTTTCTGCCTTAGAGGATGCTTATTATACAAATATGTTTCCATCATTTAGCTGACAAAATACTATTAATTGTTTATAATGTGTCCTAAATGCATATGCTTATTTTATAAATGTGTGAACTTATAGGTAAGCCTTAGAGGACAACATTTTAAAATAGTTGCTTAATCAGTTATTCACACAATGCCCACCTAAAGGGAAATAGAAATAAATAATATCACAAAATACCATTAACTGTAGCAAATACTACTGAAACAAGATAAACATTTGTTTTCCTATTTAGAGTGTAATGAGTGTTCACTATTTTGGCCATTTTATTTTATTAAAGATTTATTTATTTATGCTTACAGAACTGGGGTGCAAGCCAGAGGTGCAGGGGTAGTGAGAGGATATGCCAGAGAGAGTGGGGAGCAGTACAGTCAGAATAATAAAGTACACTGCTGAAGGGAGCAGCAGGTGACTCAGGAGAGGTCTGCTGTGCCATGTGGGTCACCTCTGGGGCCCAGGGATCAAATTGCACTGAAGTGGTTGCTGAGCTTTAACCCATTGTGCCACCTGGGAGGGCCATTCCATTTTACATTCTCTCTTTTCCTCCAAATTTGCCCACGGTCCCTCAGTCAACCACTCTTCATCTTCTTTCCTCTCTTGCTGATTTAATAGCTGTTGATTCCTCTCCAGCTTCTGGAATAAGCCATTGCATTCTCTTATCCAGAGTAATTGTTGCAGGGAGGGGCATATGATAAGGAATTGTAATCAGATCCACTGGGACTAATATGATTTGCATGTCAGAGTATATAACGTTGAAGCCTTTGCATCCACCTCACAGTATGAAGGGAGTTATTTTCAAAGAATGGTGCCAACACGAAAAATGTTGAAAGCTAAGTGTGGATGCGAGATCAGATCCTGGTATCATCATGCCGACCTTAGGATTGAGTCAAGCCTGAACTAGAATTCTTTTGATTGTGAACTGATAAAGCCCTTTTGAATAATGTTTTTTGTGTGTGGATTTTCTGCCACCACTAAGCAAAAGAGAACAACCTACTACTTGCATTGACCCAATAACATCCATATTCCCTGGGTGGTTGTGATACAACTATTCATCCCAGGCAGCTGGTTTCTGCCTTGAAATGTGATAAGTTGTCTTCTCTCCTGGGGCAAGTTTTCTCAGTGAGTAGATGGGCTTAAGAAGTGTAGGCTGGGACCTCCCTGGTGGCCCAGCAAGTTAAAGAACAACACTAAGAAGCGAAAGCCACTTCAGCATGAGTTCGATCCCTGCCTGCCCTGGAGGTGAACACAAGGTGCAGCAGACCTCTCCTGACCCGCCCGCTGCTCCCACTGTACTTCATCCATCTGCCTGTTCTGCTCCCCACTCTGTCTCCCTCTCACCGCCCCTGCACTTCTGGCCTGTACCCCAGTTCTGTATGTATAAATAAATAAATAAATCTTAAAAAAAAAAAAAAGAAGAAAAAGAAGAAGTAGTGTAGGCTGTGACCACAGAAATGAAACTAGCTTCTATATCAGAGGATTCTGCGGTGGTGCCCATCTACTTTTGCTGACAACATGCTGCACCTGTTACTAAGAAATGTCTAATGACCAGAGACTTCCAAAGGGAGTGAGCACCTGTCCAAGAAAAAAGGAAGTGACAGAAAATCCCAAACCAATAGGACATAATTCTGCTTACGTAAAATCATTGATTTTATCACCTCTATTCAATAAACATGACAACTAGGATCTGTGCACTCTCAATTATCAGAGTACAGGTTTCAGAGCAAAATTTAGTATTTCTTGATGTATTTTAGATAAGAATCCAGCTCCCCTTTTATTTCCAAATTCATTCTACTCATTGCCACTTCAGCTATTGAGGAATTTTCTTTCTCCTATGGAGAAAGTGTGGCTGGCTGGGGGTAGTCCACACTGTGATGAGGGTGGACGAAGGTAAGAAGTGGTCTGACAGCTGCTAAGGTCATCCTCCCCAGCTTCCTTTGACACTCAAAATGCTGAAAAGGCCAAGACAGAGGGCATGTCACTGTATCTGCCTATAGGTGATTGATTAAGTATGAACCAGTGTCGAAACAGTTTCCCTTGTACCAAAGAATTTGAAATTGAGTGAATGAGACAGAAACTAGGGCTGATGTAAGAGTAGAAACCAGAAGCTTGACTGTTTATTAACTGCTCCATCATGATGTGAAGATTTCTTTGAGAGAGAAGCTCCTGCCAGTATATCCTCCAAAATGCTATTTTCAGAGATTTTGGAAACCATGTATATAACCTTGTCATTTCCCTGCTCAAAGTAGTGGGAATAAAATAAAATGATAGACATTATTGCTGTCCTCATGGGTCATATTCTTGAAATATAAATGGTAGTAAAAAGTAACCTGATCCAAGGCCACGTAAGAGGCATAAGAAAAGTTATATAAAAGCAGGAAAGTGGGTGTGTCAGTGGGGGAATTTTTCATGAGATAGGTTAGTTTTAATTTGTGGCTTAACAAAAGGGTAGATACGAAATACATGGAGAAGAAAAGAGGAGGATGTCTGGTTGAAATTTGTACAGATAAATCTCAGGGGAAAACAAGTAAATAGTTTGTCTAATGGAGACAGTAATGAAAAGAATAGAATTTGTGAAATAATACCTCTTTAGCAAACCAATAAAATATATTTTGGACAAAAATCATATAAGTCTCTTTTATAATTTAACTTCATAGCAATAATTTCTTGTAGATAAGTTACCTGAGATAAAACATATACTTTAATTCACACTTGGATATTTTTATAAATTAACATACATATATATATATATATATAATTAACATATATATATATATAATATATATTGGATTATCTGTAAAACTTACTAGACCCAGAGGAATTCCAATTATTCTATTAAATTACTCTATAATTGAACTAACATCTCCACTCTCTATAAAACAGGTTCTAATGTCCAAAGCAGTGTGTGAGCTATTGCTGAGTGTCTTAATGGCTCCTATGTTTGCCTACATACTCTCGTACTATTCTCCAACTAATTACTTTGTAAAGCACTTTGGGATAATTTGGTTGTGAATGGTATTGTATAAAGCAAACACATTTCTTTTCTCAAACATTGGCTTATATTGGAAGTAAAAGAACTACAAGAACATATTTTAGTTTTTTGGTTAGCATATATTTTATGTTGGACACAAACACATTCTCAGATTCTCTTTCAAAGAATGTGTTTTCAGGTACAAGGTACAAAGAGCTTTCTATGGAAAATAGAGAGTTTGGAGAACAAAATATATTTAATAAGCAACAACAATAAAACCACCTTATACATCTACTTGTAGCTAGTAGACCTATTCCTGTTGACATGGTCACAACATGTACTATTTATTTTGTTGTAAAGTGTTTTAGTAGTAATGAGAAGTAGTTTATACATAGTCCACATGAAATAATTGTTATTTTTAAGATATTTTATATTTGCATGTGGCAGTCCTTTTGAAAAAAAAATATTCCATCACAACATAAATGTCAATAAAATAAATTTTCTGAGAACTATCCAGGATGAAAAACTGCCTCATTCTGTGCCTTTAAGAATCAGTATTATTATTATAGATTTTTGCCCATTTATTTGTTGATAATCCTCTTTTTCCAATGTTGAAAATGGGATTTTATGTGCGACTACAACTGGCTATAGGTATATGTGCAAGGAAATACTTGTTTTCCTTCAACTGTATGGCACCTATAGAACTCACTCTGGCTCCAGGTTAATTGTGATCTAAAGTATTTCTGTGTGACAGTTATTTACTGGAAACTCAATGAAGGTTGTTTTATCACCGATATTCATTATTATGGCTTCTTCAATTTCCTGAGGAAAAATTATTATTCACAATTTGCAAGATATATTTGGAGTGTTTTTTAGTCTATATCTGAAAACTAATCAGAGGTAGGAGAGATATTTCACTCTTAAGTGATCAGTTAGTCTTAAGTGCATCATGTTTTGTTGATAACTATTGGCAATGTTATCTTACTAAAAATAAACTCAAACTTTAGGTACTAAAGAAATAATAGTGGAATGTAAATTATGGCTTTCAACGGAATGGCTATTACTTATGTTCAGTGATCAAAATGTATATGCATATACATGTCTTCCTCATCTGGATGGCAGATTTGAGCATCTCTATGCCCTGTGAGTTCATTTGGAGATAGAATTAGCATCTTTGTCCCTTTGATAAACCACTAACTGTCTTAAATTAAGTTTAATGATCCTTAGTGAGTTATTAGTAGATTGTTCCATGGTGTAATGGTTAGATTAGCGAAATCTCACAACAGTATAATAACTGTATCCAAAGGAATCTGGAAATTGATGCATCTCTACAAAAGGAAATAATTTCTTTATTCTTCCTAATGTGTCTCATTATATTCTTTTCTTTTTAAAATTCACCCACTATTATTAAGAGAATATGAGGGTATTATCTGAATTTCAAATGGACTACTCTATGTGAATTGTTTCAGGATATGTGCTTATGTTATTTTGGAGTATAATTATGTAAAATTCTCAAGTGTCTTTTGTACTTGGTGTTAAAACCCTTTAAGATAAAATTTTAAAATGCAGTTTCACTTTATGAGGTTTTACATTCATGGAGAAATGGGAATTTTCAGTGGTACTTCAACTATCTGTATTTGGGTACACTACAACTATATAATAGCTAGTACTGGGGTTCTTTATTGACTTTGAACTGCATACAGACCAACTGTTCACACTGGCCACTGTGCTAAGAACTTGTCTTGTGATTAAGGTGCCATGAGCTAATGAGAGATACCCACCATGAATTGCAGTCAATGGATTTACTTATAATGACTGTGCTTATCTATGAATATATTGATTTGGAAATAGGAAATTTCAAGGAACATTTTTTTGTGATAGATATTTTTACATATTTCACTATTGATAAATAACAAAACATGCTCTAAGTTGGAGAAGAGAATCAAAGTCAATGAATTAAAAGAGAACTTCCAAAGATTCCCCCTTCCATTCATTATCCAATAACCTAGAGACTAAACTGCAATACATAGAAAGAGGCAAGTTGGGATTTTAACTCAGTATGCCAATATGGCAAATGTCCAGACCATGATCACAAAACAGCTGTTTTCCTCCATAACAGGGTAAATTATAGTACCTAGTGGAGCCAAGAAGCCTCTTAGCATTTGTTCAAAAGGTTATTTTGCTAGCCAGGGAACAAGCATAAACAAGCATTGGCTTTGACAGAATTGATGTCTACTTAACTATTTGTCCATGATAAAAGTCTTATGAGAAGTTTTGTTAAATGTCTCCTTAAGGATTTTATATGGTGATGAGGGAGAGCCTTATAAATAAAACTAGATATTGCATTTTTCACAAAATGCCTTTAGAAAGTCTAAATTTTTGTCTTAGTTATGTGATTGAAAGTTCTTAAAGATAACATTACTATTGCCAGAAATATTATATGTATGCATTAATAGAATAAAATCTGAGCAACTAGGAATCATTAAAAAAACAGTCTATAGCATTGTCTGTACAGTAGATCATCGTCAAACTCAGAAAATCAGGGGGCTGCATCTCTGAGAGATTTGATGATCTTTCATACAATATTAATAAGATGAAGAGGTCATACTGATTATACTTTTAGAAACTTAAAAAAATCACATCCAAATCAACTAAGAGTTTTGGTTAAAAAACTACAGAAAATTATAATAAATGGGAAAAATAGAATCATTTTAAATATGGAGAAAATATTATTTTCCTATAGGAAAATTTATGAAGAAAAACACTTAAAGTGGAAAATAATAAAAAATGAGAATTACACTATCAGTTTTGGCAAAGTCTAGACAGGAAAGTTTAGTCTGAAACAGGGGCAGTGGGTTGTATATTTATAGTTACAAGCAAATGATATTATTTTAATTGACTTTTAAGTAGATATGTTTCTTTCTCATAACTCTTTTTTTTTTTAAAGATTTATTTATTCGTACAGAACTGGGGTACAGGCCAGACATGCGGAGGGTGAGAGGCTTCACCAGAGACAGAGTGGGGAGCAGAACAGGCAGATCGACGAAGTACACTGCTGAGGGGAGCAGCGGGCGGGTCAGGAGAGGTCTGCCACGCCATGTGGTTGCCTCCGGGTAGGCGGGAATTGAACTCATGCAGAAGTGGCTTTAGCTTCTTAGTGCAGTGCTTTAACCCGCTGTGCCACCAGGGAGGGCCCTCTCATAACTCTTATCTATTTATGACATTGAAACAAAATCGCAAGACAAAAACTCTTAAAAAAAAAAAAAAAGCTGACACAATCAGCTTTTTTTCTTCATTAACCTTTCTCCTAAAATTCTAGTTCTCTGGGCCATCTGTAAAACTTTCTAAAAAGATAGACAGTGGATCTTACCCTCTAAATATTCTAATTCAGAAATTTGAGTATAGAGTGAGATTTCTTTATTTTGTTAAGAACATGATGAATCTGATATCCACAGAATTTTGGGAATTATGAAATTCAATAATGGCTGAATTAGCAATGGCTTCCTTTGAGAACTTTGAAAGTAAGGATGGTTATGTGTACCTAAGTTGGGCCTGTGAAAGAACATGTTGCAAGTCTTTTGAAGCCTAGACATATAGCAAAAACCAACAGCCTATATGTATTCCCAAACTTAGCTTTAACACAAATGCACTTCAAAAACCAGTCTTGGCTGTTCCATTGCTTTCTTGTCCCACTCATCTGATGATCTGTTATCATGACTCTCTCAGTTAAGTAAACTTTCATTCATTATTTCAGTAACTTAAAATTTATTGAGAATTGTTTTCTTCTCCAGAATTTAAGTTTTTACTCTCCCATTTGATAGGGCTTTATAATTTAGACAGTGTTTTGAAGTGAAGCTTAATTGTGCATTTGAGTTTCCTGAGCTGGTCACTTGTGTCACTCCAGCCTCTCTGAAAGCCAAGTCATTCTTGTTTCCCTGTCCCCAGCAAAGACCTTTGATGGCTGATTTTGGATCCTTACCTTTCTGACTGCACTCATCATTGGAACACAATGTAGTATATAAAGAAGTTGCACAGATGTAGAGTCCATTCAGAACCCCTATAGCACTTTCATAGCTTGTCTGTTTTGTTTTGGGCCACTGTCCTCAGGCAATTATTTCCTTAGGACCCCATTATTGGGGGATATTTCATTTGGCTTTCAAAAGTTTTTTTTTTTTTAAAGATTTATTTATTTATTCATACAGAATTGGAGTACAGGCCAGAGATGCGGAGGGTGAGAGGATTCACCAGGAACAGACTGGGGAGCAGAACAGGCAGATGGATGAGTACACTGCTGAGAGGAGCAGTGGGCAGGTCAGGAGAGGTCTGCCACGCCATGTGCATCACCTCCAGACCAGGCGGGGATCGAACTCATGTGGAAGTGGCTTAAGCTTCTTAGTGCAGTGTTTTAACCCCCTGTGCCACCAGGGAGGGCCCCGGCTTTCAAAAGTTTTTAGCTTAACTCTTCCCCATACACAGCCTTTGAATTCCACATCTTCAGTCGAAACCTGGATATGTTCTAGAGGCTCTCCAAGTATCCAATACTATCACCCAAATTGTTGGAAACTATTACAAGTTTCACTGCACATCTTTCTCAGAGGCTGCCCTCCCTCTGTCGGGACGAGGATTTGATTCTCAACCTGCATTAAGAATCAGTAGATGCATCTTCTACCCCATCCCATGAAGTGGGCTGAATGAAACTAAATCAAAAACAGATACAACCACAAAAAAACAGTTTCTGAGAATCAATCAACTTACAGCTGACAAGATTTCGTTTTTCAACTTACAGCTGACAAGATTTCTTTTTTCAGAAATTTTAATTAGTTCACACTATTTCATACTACTCTTATGTTTTTAAAAGTATGTGTTGGGGCCTTTCCTGGTGGCACAGTGAATTAAAGCACAGCACCAGGAAGATATCCACAGCCACTACAGTATGAGTTTGATCCTGAGCCAGGGAACTGACCCACATGGCAGACCTCTCCTGACCAGCCCACTGCTCCCCTCAGCAGTGTATTTCAGTACATCTGCCTGCTCTGATCCTACTCTCTCTGGTGAACTCTCCCAACCCCCATACCTCTGGTCTATACCCCAGTTCTTGTGTGCATAAGTGAATAAATCAATCTTTAAAAAACAAGTTAAAAGTATGTGTTGTTGTGTGTGCGTTTGTGTATGTATGTGTTGTAATGTATCCTTGTTATTCTACCTTTTGTCGATAGGAGATAGTGATATGCCCAAGTCTACTGCATTCTGCCTGAAGGGTGAGTCCAACTTTTTCAGTTCAAAGGGGTAAGTTTTTCTCTGCATATAAAGATATGATAATCATTAAACTCAGCATCCAGTAAGAATGGAAGAAGTGAGTATTTTGTGATTGTAATATCACGTAACATGATATTCTAATGAACAGTCTTTAATCTGAATCTAATTAAGTTTTTTGGTATAATTAATTATATGGAAAAATATCTATAACATGGGACTTTCAATTTGACAACTGACTGCCTTTAATCTTTTGAAAAGATTGTTATAAGTAAAAACCAGGAAATTGTTGAAAGACTAAGATATATTACAAGTAAATATATTATGTGAAATTTTAGGAAAGAAAAAACAGCCATATATATGTAATTGTAAACTAGCATATTTTTTTGTTTCTGTTCATTGCTACTTAGAAAAATGTACTCATTCTTAGAAAACATGTTGACATATTTATGTCATTGATCGTGATGTTTTAATGATCGAGAAATGTAAAATATAAACGTATAGGTAGAAAAGATGAGTAAGACAATCCTTACTTTGCATAATTTTGAGATGAACACATTTCACTTGCCACTGTGTAGGTAAATAATATCAGTCCCCCAACAACAAGATTACAATCAATTTCCACATTATTATATTAAGTATGAATAATCACTTAAAGTACAAAGCTCATTACTAGCTCTTCAGTTCACAAAATACTATGTAAATAACAGATGTGCTGTGTAATCAGTGACCAAAAAGTCTGTTAGTGATTGATCACTGTGTATCTATTATCCAGTTTATAGGCAGACAGCAAAGCATGTGGCTGTGTTGCTTCATTGTCTCTTGATGATAAACCGTGTGACATATTGTAAAAATGGATGACAAAATAAGAAATTGGCCAACAATGATGAAAATACAGGAGGAAAAGGGCAAAAAAAAAAAAAAAAACAAACAAAACAACCAAAAAAAGATTAATGCAGAAAATAAAATTTTATTCAAATGTCTGTAGAGTTAAAAAAGAAATAGCTGCCCATGGGTATTCTGGCATTGTCACCATTTGAGGAACTCAAGGTAATCCATACGTCAAAAAAAAAAAAAAAAAGAAATATGTAAAAATAGCTTGAAATAATAGAAATACCAGACAAAAAATTTAAAGGATTGCAGCAAAACAAGTTCTAAGAGGAAAGCTTATAGAAATAAAGGACTACATTAAGAAAAAAAATCACAAGTAACACAACTTTCCACCTTAAGCAAGTAGAAAAATAAGAACAAGCCAAGCCCAAAGTTAACAACAGGAAGGGAAAAAAAGTGTCAGCATAAACCTATATATGAAATAAATTATAAACAGACAACATAGAATGTCAATGAAGCTAAGATCTAAAAACCTTCTGTACAGCAAAGGAAACTCAACAAAATAAAAAGATAATTTTTGGAAGGGGAGAAAATATTTGTAATTGATATGAGTTTATTCCAAATATAAAAATTCATTCAACTCAATAGCAAAATAAACATGCATTCTGAATAAAAAATGGGCCAGTGAACTGCATAAATATTTTACCTAAGGAGTTCGATATCACTAATCATCAGGGAAATGCAGGACCAAGATACATTGCTGGGCCTTCTTAAAGTATATCTGCCTCTATCATGGTCCTCCCTACGATTATAACAAAGCACTTCTCTGCCACAAGTAAATGCAATTATTCTCTCACCCAGAACCCTCCAAATTATTGTCCTATACAATAATAGGCTCAGACTTAAGGTCTTGGGATATTACTTAAGTCAAGTGTAGGTGGAAATAAGGAAGCTTAGGTCTGGGTACTTTTTATATGAAGATGTAGAAAACAAATCTACATATTACCTATTCTGAGCATACCCAGATACAATGGTGAAAAAACAGACATAATAGCAATGCTAAAGTAATGATTATATACCTTCTCATTCAAAAATGGGATAATTCTTGGTTTTAATCTCTAAGCTATTGGTTTTGTCCTTTGAATCTCTCTTGTTAACGAAACAGCCTGTGTGTTGCAACTAAGTAGATTTCTTCGTCTGCTGCCTGCTCACAGAAGTTGAGGGACCAAGCCAGCCTTTTTATTTTCTTCTATCTGTTTGACTCAGATGAAGTTGTTTCCCCCTCATTGCAATTATCTTTAACATTTCTGTGATTTTCCTATGAACCTATGAACACTATATTTAGTTTATATAAAAAAAGCTGTGTCTACAAATCTCATTAAAATAAGCTCTTGAGGGCCCTCCCTGGTGGCACAGGGGGTTAAAGCACTGCACTAAGAAGCTAAGCCAATTCCGCATGAGTTCCATCCCCACCTGCCCCGGAGGAGATCCAAATGACGGGGCAGACCTCTCCTGACCTGCCCGCTGCTCCACTCAGCAGTGTACTTCGTCGATCTGCCTGTTCTGCTCCCTACTTTGTTCCTTGTGAATCCTCTCACCCACCGCATCTCTGGCCTGTACCCCAATTCTGTATGAATTAATAAATAAATCTTAAAAAAAAATAAGCTCTTGATTTAAGTTGCAGTGGGAGGAGACTTTTAGATTCTTATAGCCCCACCTTTGTTTTATTTTTACTTTTAAATATCTTAAATTGAAATTTGTTTTTCGTAATGGCATTTTTAACTTTTTCTTTGTTGTAGAGAATGTGAAAGGAAACATATAATACAAGTTTCAAGTTCTAAAATAAAGAATTGCAATTAAGAGCTTGCTTACTATCAAATGATAAAGTTATAGTTATGGCAGGAGGCTCATTTCCCTATAGCTATATATTTTAAATTACCAAATGACATGTGCTTTGAAAAACATTTTATTGTGAGGATTGTCAAGTAACCCATAACTTACAGAGTCAGAAAGAAAAGTATATTGTAATGAATCCATCACAGAGCATAACAGCTGACTATGCTTAGGTGTGACAAACACCTGAAAACATGTAACTGAGAGTTAAAGACCTCCAACCAAACTGATTCTTGTTTAAAAACATCCAAATAATAAATGAGTGTAAGTACAAGCAACCTCCATACTTCCAATCTTTTGTTAATAAGTAGCTTAGTAAAGAAACCCATATTCAGGGATTATTAAGTCATTGTGTCATAACTTTTTTTTAAAAGATTTATTTATTTATGCATATAGATCTGGGGTATAGGCCAGAAGTGCAAGAGAGGTGAGAAGATTCACCAGAGACAGCGTGGGGAGCAGAACAGGTAGACTGACGAGGTACTCTGCTGAGGGGAGCAGTGGGCTGTCAGGAAAGGTCTGCTGCACCATGTTGGTCACCTCTCTGACAGGGGATGGAACTTGTGCTGAAGCAGCTGTGGCTGGCTTCCTAGTACTTTGCTTTAACCCATTGTGCCTCCAGGGAGGGCTCTGTGTCATAACTTAATGGATAAAATTCTCGTCATTGGGCATAGCTCTGAAATATTAGTTTCTTAAAATATTAGCTGCCTTTTAGCTTTTTAGCGTTAGATCATCATCATGATAACTCAATGTTTTCTTGATAGATATGGATTATAAATTTTACAAGTTTCTGTAATTGTTTTCATGGCCACAGAGGATGATAAAAACATGCATGAATTATAAAATAAATGGCTCAGGGCCCTCCCTGGTGGTGCAGTGGGTTAAAAGCACAGCACAAAGAAGCTTAAGCTACTTCCGCAGGAGTTCGATCCCCGCCTGCCCCGAGGAGATCCACATGGCGTGGGAGACCTCTCCTGACCCACCCGCTGCTCCCCTCAGCAGTGTACTTCGTCGATCTGCCTGTTCTTCTCCCCACTCTGTCTCTGGTGAATCCTCTCACCCCCTCTGAATCTCTGGCCTGTACCCCAGTTCTGTACGAATAAATAAATCTTTTTAAAAAAATAAATAAAAGACTACAACTGTATTATTGGATGGCTGTATTCTAATGATGCTTTGGGTGAGGGATTACAAATGTGAGAGGAAGAAAGCTCATTATGTCCTGAGTAGGCTCAAGATACCATCTTTTCCAGTCTCCCTTTTTTAAAGGAGGGAACCTGTGTGAGGCATGTCATTAAGATCTTTAAAGGGCCTTTTATATGACTGCATACTTTTCTGAGACACTGCCTTATATCTTTCCGTGAGCATAACCAAGAATCTTATTATATATAATATATATAGATATAGATAGATATATAGATATAGATAGATAGATAGAGATATACATATATATGTATATGTATATCTCTATCTATCTATCTATATATATATATATATATATATATATATATATATATATATATATATATATATATATATATATATATATATATATATATACACATACACACACACACACCTACATAAATAATCCTAGGAACTGTGTTTTTTTTAAGATTTATTTATTTATGCATACAGAACTGGGGTACAGGCCAGAGGTGCAGGGGCCATGAGAAGATTCACCAGAGACAGAGTAGGGAGCAAAACAGGCCAACTGATGAAGTACATTGCTGATGGGAGCAGCAGTACATTGCTGATGGGAGCAGCGGTCAGGAGAGGTCTGCCATACCATGTGGAACATCTTCAGGGGTGGGGATCGAACTCATGCTGAAGTGGCTTTAACTTCTTAGTGATATGCTTTAACCCGCTGTGCCACCAGGGAGGTCCTGAAATTCCTTTTAATGTTAAGAATCTTTATGTTGAGATGAAGAGGCAATATTATTTTAAGCCCAGTAAGTCTTGGCTTCTTTACATTTCTAGACTATAGGCATCTGGAAGGAGACCAACAGTATCTCCAATGCCTTTACTAGGTCATTCAATTCATGTGGTATATGTGTCATTATCCACATTGCTTCAAGAAAGAGTGCAGGTAAATCCCTTTCTCCACTCTTCAAAACAAACTCTCTTTTACTCCAGTTTCCAGTAATGCTCAATTTCTATTAAGCCTTCACCTCCAAGCTCCTTCAAGGCCATTGGGTTTCTAGCAACCCACTTCTGAAATCATGGTCTAGGGTTTGTGCATGTTCCATTCTAGCTATAAGTGGCAAAATATGTTCCAGCTATTTACTTCTGCATGACTTCTGACTGATTGCTTCCATGCAGTGACAACATTTATTTTACTGCTCAATGGATTTTCACATTGAGCAGTGCTGTATAGCTTCTCATTTTCTCACTCAGAGCTAGGTATTTTAAAGTTTAGAGTCTGAATGCTTGTTCATTGCATTTATGGTGGTTAATGGTGGCTGTTGGTTGGCCCTTTAGCTAGGAATATGTATCTACCTGTATCCTCGGCTATAGAGGATGTGTCTTAATGATAAGCAGCTCAAAATGGGGAAAGAGAAACAGGCCTTTTTTTTCGTTTTTTGTTTTTTAAGATTTATTTATTTGTGCATACAGAACTGGGGTACAGGCCAGAGGTTCAGGGACAGTGAGAGGCTTCACCAGAGACAGAGTGGGAAGCAGAACAGGCAGATTGACAAAGTACACTGCTGAGGGGAGCAGTGGGAGGGTCAGGAGAGGTCTGCCGTGACATGTGGTCACCTCCAGGGCAGGCAGAAATCGAACTTATGGGGAAGTGGCTTCAGCTTCTCAGTGCTGTGCTTTAACCTGCTGCGCCAAGGAAGGCGAGGGCCTAAATTGTATTACCAGTTATAATTTAGTCTTCAAAGTCACAGAGCATCAGAGTGAGTACTTTGAGGTAACAAAAATCAAGATAAATGAACAGTGCATTTTAGAAAAAGTATACGGATGTGGAAATAATGATGAAACCATTTTTGTAAAATACAATTGGCTACATTTTCAGTGTACACACTGCTTATCCTGTCTTCCTACCTGTAAGGTAATTGTTTTGTCCTGGCTTCTGTGACCGGCTGCAAGAAAGAAAGACGGGAGGCAGAAGGGATGAGCAAGCAGAGTTTATTGCTCCTGGGCAGCAGCTGAGATGGAGCCCCTAGAGTGGGGTTCTCAGCTACTGCCAGCCATATAGGGGGGAAGGGTTTCTGATATAGATTCTAAGCTCACATTCCAACGGGGGTGACTCATCGCTGTGTCCCTTGATGTAAGGCCCAGTTCATTATCACCTTCTTCTAGTCCCATCCCGGATGCAAGGCCCAGATAATTGGATGCAAGGCCCAGTTTATTACCGCCTTATCACCGTTGGATGCAAGGCCTAATTTATTACTGCCCTTATCAGGTCCTGTCAATAAATCTCTGCACTTGGTCACTCCCAACAGTAATCAGTAACGATTTTTGTTGGTTTTTGTTGCTTTATTTCTGATTTTTTGCACTCCTTTGTCTTTGTTTTTACCACATACATGTGTTCTCCAAAACACATTATTTACTTGTTCAAGGTTTTATATTTTATATATGTTAAGTTTTGCTTGATATATTCTGACATTTACTTTTGTAATTAAATATTTTTCTTCTAAGAACCTTCCAAATTGATGATGAAGTCATAATTTATTCATTCCCTTATCTCAAAGAGTTCATTTATGCTAATCATACAGTTTACCTATTGTATTATTGATAAATAGTCAGGTAATTACAATATTTTGCTCTTATAAAATCCTAATGCATATTCTTGTACATATCTCCTGGATGTTTTTGTAAGCATTTTTTTCTAGGGTGTATAATATAAGTATATGTGTGTGTGTGTGTGTGTGTGTGTATACACACACATTTATATATGTATATACAGAGAGAGATGGGATGTGTGTGTGTATATATATCTATTGGGCCATGCTAAAATTTACTAGCTAATCATATATTGTTAGCTAATCTATATTGTTTTCCTAGAGGTGTTACCAGTTTATGTAACTACCAGTAGTATAGCAGTCTTTCATTAGGTTAATACTGTCCAACAAAAGACATTGACAAACTTGTAATTTTTACTAAGCTGGTACCTGTGGTTGGTATTTCATAGATGTTAATATACTCTAACTTTAATAATAATCTCTAATGATTTTGAGGGTTTTCCTATATCTTTCTTTTTTCTTATAGTGTGCATGCATGTCCTTTAAATGTTTTCCTATGTATTGTTGATCTTTCTCCAGTAAGCAGAAATTTCTAAATACTGATTTTGTATATTAATCTTTTGTCAGTGCATGACAGATTTCTTGTTGAATTCTCTTTTAATTTCCTTTATTATGTTCTTGATCTATACAATTACATAATTCCAATTCTAACTTAGTCTTATTACACATTCCTTTTTATGAATTATGTTTGTGGCACCTTTAAAAACAATTTTTCTGTCCCAAATAATTAAAGATATTATCACATTACATTTTTTCAAAGTTTTAAAATGTTCCTCCTTAAAATTTCCTATTTATCTGATGGGAATTGATATTTTTTAACAATGTTATTAGGGAAGTATGGTAGTTATTTTTACATGTCAGCTTGCCTGGGCTAAGGGATACCCCAGTAGCTGGCAGAACATTATGTCCATATGTATCTGTGAAGTTATTTCTGTAAGATAAATTAGCATTCCATTCAGTGTAAAGAGATGCAGTTGTATCAGTGTGGGTGAGCATCATCCATTCTGCTGAGGTCTAGATGGAACAACAAGGCTAAGGAAAGGCAAATTTGCTCTCTCATGTTGTGCTGAAACATTCATCTTTTCTTGCCCTGGGACATTGGAGATACCCATTTTAGGGCCCTAGGATTCAGAGACTTAAACTAGCAACTCCTTGTTGTCAAGCCTTTGAACTTGGATTAAATTATAAAAGCAGCTTTCCTGGCTCTACAGCTTGTAGACAGCAAGTGTACAAGCTAATAACTATAACAAATCTCCTCTTATATTCATCTCTATATATCTTATTGGTTCTATTTTTCTGCAGAACACTGACTAATACAGAAAACATCCATATTCAATTCTTTTTCTTCCAAATGCTCTTGCAAAGAGCAGTTTTCGGTACGGTATTTTTCTGTACATCCCTTAAATGAAATGTGTTAATTTGTATCATTCTAACCACCTATAAATTTATAGATCACTTGATTATTAGTTTTGAAACTGGCTAATATATCTCTAAATGTCAATTTCTCATTTTATACTTTTAGTTTGGTTAACTATGCTTTATTTTTTTTTTTGAAATTAGCTTAGTAGATATATAAATTTGGTATTTGCAAATGACTTAATATTTCATTTAAATGGCACATACCATGAAAGCATTTGTCTGTATATATGATGTCTTTTTTTCTTATTCTAATTCATGTCTATAAATACCTCCTCTTTGCAGATGTGTCCCTCATTTGTATTTTAAATTCTAGCCTTCCCCCAGAGATATTTAACTGAATTCCCAACAACTTGCTAGATCATTTCACTGGTAAATTCCATTAAAATTTCAAATGTAGTCTGCCCCCCAAATTAAATAATCATGTTCTTTCTTAAATCGGTGCCTCTTCAAGTTTGTCTGTTTCTTTTAATAGTACCATTTTATGCCAGGCATCTATCCCTGCAACTCGACTTTTTCAATTTTCCATGTTTTATAATTGTCAGATACTCTGATTCTACCTCTCCAGTCCAGCTGTGATCAGGTCATACACGCAGCAAGGTCCACACAGGTGCAGCCCCTCAGTACTCTTTGTTCATGACAAATTAACTTGATATCCCCCACTTCTACTCTCAGTTCCTTCTTTTATTTTTTCATATTCACAGAATAGGTATTCACAGAGTAAACTTCTGAGTAAGTACTCATATCATATGCAGTCACTTTAATAATTTAATAATACTGATAAAAGGCATTGTTTTGGAATGTGATGACCTTAGACTGTCTGTTTTCTATGTATTCTTTCCAGATCCACTCTCTGTATTCCTTGTTTTGTCCTACAGCAAAAAGTTGAAATGACAGGAAGTACATGACTATCACTCTTGCTTTTCAGCTTCTTCAGATAATTTACTCTTTCTTCCTTATCCATGTTATTTGGGGCTGGCTATTTTCTACCTTAGAAGGCCAAATGTCCCAACGACATTGGGACCTTTGCACATGCAAATGCTCTTTCTGGTTTCTGTTCCCTCAGCCACTAAAACTATTAGCTATGCACTGCATTATCCTTTGTGATTTTCTCTGTGATATACTTATAGATAATCACTTCATTAAATTCTTCTGTATGATATTAATTTTACTGTGCCACTTTTTTCTTGACTGGAACATTGTCTTTAAGTCCTGGTCTTATCACTTACTACTTAGTAAACTCGGGAAATTCACTGAAAATTGTTGAGTCCTATCTTGGTCACCTGAAATGTGGATTAAGTAAGTAAAAATAGCTTTAAAAAGTTTCTTTAGCATATGTAATGCTCAATAAATCCTGTATTATTTAATAAAATTGAAGCTCTTTAGCTTGAAATTAAAGATATGTCAGAGGGAGGAAAGAGCCAAAAATTATTCTTCTTTTTTCATGTAATAATCAGATAATTCAGAGGCACATTTTTGCACAGATATATACACAGAGCTTTCCAGTGGACTTTAACCACAATTGTTGATGACCGAAAGCAAGTCGATAAAGAAATATTGAACTGGCTTTTCTCCTTAGCCTGTTTCACTAATCTATCCTCATAATTGTCTATATTAGATTGCTTACCAAATAAACACTTTATATCTGAACATTTACTATGGTCTTTTACTGAAGAGAAAACCAAGTTAACAAAATTACTAAGACTAATTTTTAGTTAATGCAGTTGAGTGATTGTTTTGATGGTAAAGAAAAATCAAAAAATATGCTCTAATCACTAACATAGTGTCTGAGACTTGCTGAACTAATATTGCAAATTTCTGCAGAAACATTTCTAGTCTCTTAACTTTTTATCATCATTTATCAACAACTTTTGGAACCAGAAGAACATAGACACTGTATCTAAATGTAGTAGTATTGACTTAAGATAGTAAAGATACAAAACTCAGCAGTTGACAACATTACGTAAATGATGGAATATTTTAGTATTGATTGTTAATGTTTAATTCCATTGATATAAAAAAAGTAGTTTCATTGGAATTATTTAATTTGTGGTGGTATATCAAACCAGTTTTATATGATTGCATTTATTATGTGTTACACATTTCCATTTTTATATATACTACATAGTAGAGTACTCTAAATCACCGTAAAAAATCCATAATAAAATATTACTCTTCTCTGAATTTTATTTATCATTTTTGCCAGTTTTGACTGAATTATACCCTGATGTGTATTCAGTGTATTTAAAAAATATTTACGAAGTGATAGCACCATATAACTGGATGCTCATAGTTCAACAATGCGTCTCCTTGAGCCACAAAACATCACTTGGCTTTATTTATTCATTTGTACCCTATTCTAGTGTATCTTTTTCACAGCTTATTTGCTGGTTTGATAGCAAATTAGAGTGAAAGCCACATGTTGCTATTCCTAATGGTTTTCATAATGGTAATTACCTTCTAGGGAGGGAGAAAGGAAAATATGATGGTTAGGAGAAGATTGATTGAAAAGTATGTTTATTTGGCTAAAAAATAATCAAACCAGAAAACCTGAAACAAAGATAGTAAAAGTTAACAACTTTCATCTTTCATGTTGGTACATAGGAATAAAAATTAGGATATACACTGATTGTGTAACAAATGAATCCCAAAAGCAGAAACTACATGGAAGCTTCTTAACTTCTTTCCATTTATATGAATTGTACTTTCATGAGGTAATATTTTTCTGCATTACTTCCATATCCACTTAATGATTACTTTAAGTTTCTTTATATTTTTGCTAGAAAATGAAAATGCCTTAATTGCATCAGCTGGTATCTTTCCATGATCATATTACTGTTCACCTAGGTATCCTTGATTACTCATGGGATAAGGGCAAACAGAATCAATGTGAAAATATTTTAACAAGCAATGTCTTTTTTTGTTTTTTAGGAGAAGGCAGGTAAATATCTGTGGAACTATTATTTGAAAAAGTAACCTATAACTTCAAATTATCCATTCTATCTAGTAGTTCTTTCTACTAGAGACCTATGCTGAGATTCAAGAGACTTGTTTACTATTACTATTATTTTGATCTTTGGAATCATTTTACATCTAATTGATTCAGCCATATCATTACAAAGTAGAGATATTAATATTGGTTAAACATTTTCATAAAAATAAGAAACATTTTATGATGGGTGGATAATGTTTAAAATGCTATACAGTAAATAAGACTATTAAAGACAGTTTTAGATTGCTCAAAATAATATGTTTGGTGCCTTTGCATTCTCATTTCAAAATATCAACTGTGTAAATAAAACTCCTCAGATTTATAGGATTATCCTATAAAATTTCAGACATTGTTGTAAAAGATATATACCTTTAATAATGTACCTGAAGTAGTCCAGTAAGAAAAAGTACAGAATAATGGATATTAAACTCACTAACTTTGGGCTTTCTCACCCTCTGGCCCCTGCAACACAGCTTGTGATACTTCAAAATTCTCATTGAAATTCAGATTATAATAGTAAACAGTAAAGAACAAACCAATGAAATCCATTCAGAGAACAGAGAAACAAATAAACAAAATGCCAGCCTCCAGCATAGTCAAAACTGTACTGCTGAGTTAAGAAGTCAGGCAAGAAAATCAATTTTCTCTGACATGTGAATTAAATAAATAAACATTCAATATGAAGAAAGAGGAAAAAATAAGCCAGCGTTCCTCAGCCAGTCTTAAAATTCTTATAGAAAAAGAGGGGGAATCATTGTTTGTCTGCATTTTCTTACTTTTTATTCAGTAGACTTATATTAAGCAACTACTATTGACTGCAAATAGTATTAGGCATTTGAAATACAAAGTTGTCTCCAATATGCAAGTTCTGTGTTATTGGAAATGCAAACACATGAACAAATACAGAGTGACCAAGGTCATGATCAAGGATAAGTTGTACAGGAAACAATTTTCAGAGCCCTCTAACCTTGAATGGGAGGCCTGGGAAGATTCTCGGGAAAGAACTTCCATATTGAACTATAAAAGTTAAAAACACATTAGTCAGATGAAGTGTAATGAAAGAATTCCATCCAAGCAGATAATATAGCAAGTATACAGGCGGGAGGTAAAACTTGAAGCTCAAACTTGAAATATTTTAACATGGCTAAAGCTTAAGACAGAACCTGACAAGGAATATTGTTGAAGATGCCCATAGATCATGACCTTGGTCTTTCTGAGTACCCTGAATGTGATGTTGACTCAGGCATGCAAGAGATCTTTAGCAACAAATTGCTCTTGTTAAATAAAGCACTAGTCACCATCTTGGTAACACTGGTATGAAGATTTCTCATGTATTGTGTGCAAAATTTAATTAAAATAAAAATAATAAGAAATAGAGTTGAGAGCTATATTTTGATACCATCTATGTATTATCTGTAGTTTTTAAAATTGTTGTTGATATGCTATGTAAATTTGATACTCAAAAATTAGGCATACAGCTTGCCCATATTTATAGGAGGAATTTAAGGACAGTGTGGCAATCATGATCCAGAACTTCTGATGAAAATTCTTTAAACAGATGGTTTGCTTTCATAGCTCTTTGGATATTAAGAGCTAAATCTCCACTAAAATTAAGAACTGTCACTTCTTGATGAGAAGGATATGTCTAGAAAGGTCTAATAAAAGATATTATGCTTCCTCTTTTGAAGGAACATTTTTGAATCACTTACCAATCCTTCTCCAGAACTTCCTGACCAAAGTGTGCTGACTTAGAGTACAGAACAGCTGCACAATTACTGTGAGATTTTCTTGTCCTCTCATGTGATACTGACTTCTGTATTTGCAAGCATTTTGTAGAAAGTTGAGTACACTTACAAATCAGCATTGGTGCTGTGACATCTCACACCACTTTAAAATCATTGTATGCATAGTTTGCCTTATTTTTAATTCCAACCAGTAGAATCAAGGTCTTCCCATGGCACTATCCCTTGACTGCCACTGGTTATTTGCCTTAAAATTGGTTAACTATAAGTGTGGAAAAGAAAGAAAGCATTTTGGTAAAATCAAGCTGGAGTATCCTACATTCTTAAAGTAATATAAAAATGCCTGTAGGGATTTCAAGAGCAAATTTATTTTGTTTTTCTTTGCACATAAAAACTGAGAGTTTAAAAATATTTCTACATATATCCACCATGCATCTTAACCCTTTTGGAAAGATTGTCCTAGTTACTTTGATATGTGATAATTTGGGGATTTTATCCACAGAATATTTTCTCTGATAGCATTTTTTTACATACTCATGTGCTAAATGATGCTGGGTCACATGTCAAAAGATAATAATACAAATTTAGAGCTGAGCAGAGACATAATTTAAGTAAGCAGTCAAATTTAGTATTTCTGAAGGAAAAACGAATCATGTTTCTACCCTAACACTAGTTCATTATGAAAAATACGGGCGTTTTTGCTTTACTCACATAAACAAGTTTTATCATTCATAATAAAATATGCAGCAAATATATGAGGGTTGGTTCATTTTGAAAGAGCAATAAGTAACCTAACATTATGCTATAAAAATATGAGGACAGTTCATCAGGAAGAGGTACTTTCCGTGCTATATTGTAGGGGGGAAACATGCTTGTTTTCTAAAGTTACACCACATGTTACAGACTTAATTTATTATTATGCTATTATGTCCCTCTAGAATTTGAAATATTATAGTTGGGAAAATTTTATACTTAAGGAGTTCTAAATCCTTAAATTTTCAGTGCTTTGCATTTTCATTTCTTTATGTGCTAAAAGAAATAAAATGTTCCAAGCTTTCTCCTTATTTTTATTTCTGTTCAGAGAAGCTGCAGAAGCTGTCACAAAGAGGATTATCTAGACATGTGCTGAATTTAAAGCAACTATCTGGATAAAGAGATATATGATTCAAGAGGGAAGAACAATACCTCCTATGAATGTGTGTTTATCACTAGAACTGATTCCATGCAATCATTATTATGCAGATGATTTGGAATCTGCTAAATATTATGAGCTTCTAGCACAACATAATTAAATAAACACAGTGTCCTTTGTGTTTCCAGGAAAAGGGCTATAGAACTGCAGCCTTGGCAGTTCTCCAGGGCTACTAGAAATCTGTGGCAGGGTATGTTTGTTCTCTGATGAGTGAAAACTACATTTGACAAATGGTCTGACATGCTGATGTGGGGCAGGGAGAAGGTGTGGATCAATGTGTATTAATTCAGATTAGTCCTTTGTTAAGTACTGATAAGTTACCCCAACAATATTTTGTGAAATAGTCCACCTATATGTTGAAGTGCATGTTTATAATTATCACCACATCTTGAGATAGAGCAAGAACACAAATAGAGGTTGTGTCCAGGTCTATAATTTATTTGAGTCTGGAAATACAATAATTGGGAAAAAGTGTTAAGTTAGGTAAAAATAGAAGAAGACGCAACTCTGAAGAGACAGGCTCTAAAGTATGAAAAATTTTATAGGGCAATAAGCAAATTGAATTCTAAGAAAGGCCAACAGTATGGCTTTCTTAACAAAACATTGTGTTAAACGTTAGACAGGGAGAGAGAACATTCTAAGTAATGACCAAAGAGCCACAGGAGTGTAAGGTTGTCCCTCAGTGATTTATGTGTGCACACCCAAAATGCAGCATAAATCAGATAAGAATAGCCTTGAGTCATGGGAATGGTAAACTTCACATCTTCTTTTCATCTTCTTACAACTGTGGCAACTTGACCATTTCTTATAGTAGTTTCTTAGCCTTAGCAAAATGGCATCTTAGGCCAGATAATTCTTTGTTGTGAGGAATTGTTATGTGCATTGCAGGGTGCTTAATAGCTTTGTTGATGTCTACTGCTAGGTGCCATCAGCACTCCCCTCAGTTATGACAACAAAATAATGTCTGGGGATGTTGCTAAATGTTCTTGGAGGAGAACACCAGTTTTAGTTAAGCATTACTGATACAGAGTCTATATATACCAACTACTATACCTTTCTTAGGACAGAAGAGATTGTATATTAGCACTGTTTATTTCACCATCAACTCATTCTTCATAGACTATTAATTTACCAACAGCATGAAAACCAGAGTCCAACCTGTGCATATTTTTTAAAAGTGCACTTCCCCAGTATCCCTATGCTTGTGTCTCTATATTAATATGAAGGTTATTCCACAATTTTGGTAAATAGATAATTTTCTTACTCTTACTATGTGTCATTCCTGTTATTTTCCAGGAATATCGTAGCTCCCCTCCAATCTAATTGTTGCCATTTTGATCTTCATGATGAATCTAGTTGATATCGCTGGCTTGTTCACTTGAGATTCAAGTAGGACATGTGTTTCTCACATAGGACTTTGAATAGATTGTTTTGGTTCCTTCACTGAGAAAATTAGTGTTATTTTCAAGGACCTAGTAGAGATGAGAACATTCACATCAGGTTCAATTACAATTATTGAGGAAATTTATTAAGACTGACCTTTGGTGGGCCCTCCTTAGTGGGGGAAGCTAAAGCCCTTCAGCATAAGTTCGATCTCCTCCCCAGAGATGATCCACATGACGTGGCAGACCTCTCCTGACCCACCTGCTGTTCCCCTCAGCAGTGTACTTTGTCAATCTGCCTGTTCTGCTTCCCACTCTGTCTCTGGTGAATCCTCTTACCACCCCGGCACCTCTGGCCTGTACTCCAGTTCTGTATGCATAAATAAATAAATCTTAAAAAAAAAAAAAACAAAGACTGATCTTTGGGAATAAATAATTTGTCATACAATTCCCTTGTAGCTACTGGCATGCTTTTTGTTGGTAAGGTTAGTGGTGAGCCACATATGTGCCATTACCTGAACCCTTAAAAATATTGTCATCTGTCATTATTCCTTCTGCCCAGTGAATCTACATATTCTAGAATAACTCTTGATGGTGAAAGTGAACTTTGAGAGCATTCACAATCTATTTGAAAAAAAAAATAGTACAAAGAAGGTTTGTTTCACATCTTTTCTGGGTTTTATAGCTAATTTCTTTGTGTAAAACATCCAGTAGATTTCAAAACAACATTGATGTCATCTCATTTCCCCTTTATGGTTTATTCCTGCCTCTCTCTATACCTTGCTTCAACTGATTATCAAACTCTGTATTTATTTGAGAAATAAGAGATAAGAATACATGTTTGCCTTTCACAAACTCTGTCAACTCCCACCACCAAAACATTACCATCACAAAAACTGTCAACTCACCCACATCTGTGACCACCTACACTGTCTTATTTTCCCTGTTACTTTGGGTACAGTCTCCCTCTTCCAATGAAACTAGTATCAGTTTGCTTTGAGTTCCACCCTCTCAAAAACTGCACTGCTGTAATTACCTACATTTCCCATATTTATCTGAGGAGTAAAGATATCCTAGACTAAGATTATCTGTGGGAACACAAGGGATAGATAGAAGTGTAGTGAAGAACTTCGTTAGTAATTATGAATTGATTTCATTTGGAAAAATAAAAAGGAAAGACCTTATAACTGTAGCACATTTTCTTTCTTTCTTTCTTTCTTTTTTAAGATTTATTTTATTTACTTATGTATACAGGAGCTGGAATGTAGGCCAGAGTTTTGGGTTGGGGGGGGGTGTTAGAGAGGTTTCATCCAAGACAGACTGGGGAGCAGAACAGGTGGACTGGCTGAAATTCTTTGCTGAGGGGGAGCAGCAGGCGAGGCAGGAGAGATCTGTGAGCCATATGGGTCAGTTCCCTGGCCTGGGATTGAACTTGTGCTGCAGTGGTTGCCCATAGCTTCATAGTGCTGAGACTTGACCCCTTGTACCACCAAGGAGACCCAACTATAGCACATTTTCTAACAATTAGAATGATGCTATCAACCAAACCTAAGGAAAGAGAAGGAAATTCAATCTTCAGATATTTCTTTGATAGATACATAAGAAAAATTACTCCCATATTTTTCACAGGTGTGGGTCTGGAGAAGCTGTTGTCACTTTCTGTGCACTTATAAACTTACTAATACGTTTGTGAATTCTCAGATGATGCTATTTCTGGAAGGATCCGTTTACCACTCCTACTATTGAAATAACTTTTTCCATATTCAAGTTGAAAGTGTGCTTTATGTGTAAGGGTAGTTCATATATTCACTCTGAACTTTTAAGTTTGTTCCTCTTTATGTTAGTAGTGGTTCTATACTCTGGTAGTATTTTATCATAAAAATTATAAGGGGATTATAACAAGAGATATAAAAAATAAATCTAAAATGTATTCATATGGCTATTATTAAATTTCACATGTTTCAATGATTATTAACTCATGCGAATACATAGATATATTTCTTTCTTTATTAAGTGATACTATCAAACTATTAACTTGTTTTTCCATTATTTGAGTTTCTACTTGCCAGAATTCATTTAGCAGTATGTAACTTTTATTTAGAGGTGTTATGAGTGACTTAACCTACTGGGTCCTCTTCAGAAATTGATAGTCAGTAATCTTTATTCCAATTAAAACATGTAAATAGAATTTAAATCTGTTGACCTCTACTGGTTGCCAATGTCTATTGATTTAACAATCCTGAAGATATAGCATTGCTTCTATATATATAAACATTAACAAAACACACACTGATTATAAACTTGTAGAAACTAACACTGCCACAAAATGATAGGATTTACATAACATCAGCTCTTTGTAGGTATAAAGGTTTGTGTTACATTTTTCTTTTGTATCAGGTATACATCATAGGCTTGAAGAGTGCAGTAGAAAATTACTAAAGAGAAATACTAATGGAGACAAGTCTATAACTAACATTGTAATAAGCTAGTAAAGTAAAAAATATTAAAAAGTCAGTAGCCACTCTTATTTGATCTTCCTCTTTGGTTGAATGAACATATATTGATTTCCTTGGACAGTGTTGTTTTCAAGTAATGTGACATTTTCCCAAGGAGTATACATACCTATTATTGGTTAAAAGTTTGATATTACTATTCAAATGAACTCAAACTCCAAATTTAAAAGCTTCTGTAATCAAATATGTTCTGAACCTAATTTCTAAAAACATATATATTTCAATATTTAATAAAGATCCCAAATATGGTAACTACAGTTTTTAATTTATATATCCTTGTATGCTTTTCTCAACCTGAAACCTTAATACAAAAATGTGAATAATTCACTTTATCGAATCATTGAGAAAAATGAGATGACTTGAGATTATAAAATCATTAAAACTGGTCAAAACATAATTTTTGTGTTTGTTTTGTAACTACTAAGAGGCCTGTTACTGTGGTTCTTGTATTCATTGTTATGCAAACTGATTTTTTAGATTCCCAACTCAATATTTAAAAATTTCAGGAATAGAAATCCCATTAATTTTCATCCTCTCAGTCAGTTTGTTAAAATAACATGAATTTTCCAATCAAGGATTATTTGGTATGCTTTCTACCCCCAGCAAACAACCAAAGGGGAGTTAGTATGAAACAATGATCAGGTCATTAGACATTAACAGATTTTGTTTCTTTATCTCTTGTTTATGTTGTCATCGGGCAATAATTACTCCATGTCTCTGAGCCTGAGTTTTTCTTTTAATACAGTATTAAGTGCAGTGTATCCAGGGAGTCCTTAAGAAATATTAAAAGATGTTAAGTGTTAATGGTAAATCTGCCTCTTACCTGTTAACTACAAAATGTGCTATGTGATTGAATAAAAAAAAAAAAAAAAAACTTTGACGTTATGATTGGGCTCTTTTATATCCCCTTAAGAGTATTCATCTCATTCTCTGTAATTGAGTTGGAGGTGAAGGAATATATGAGATGCTGGAGGAGATATTGGATATATGATGCTCAGTAGATCAGTATCTTTCCCTATGCTTGCTATTAAAGGCATATCTTCATTTATTTCTGCTGTTTTCCACCATTCTTCCAGTTTTTAAAAAGATTTATTTATTAATGCATACAAAACTGGGATACAGGCCATTAGTGCAGGGAGTGAGAGGCTTCAGTAGAGACAGAGTGGGGAGCAGAACAGGCAGATCCAGTGAAACACACTGCTGAGGAGAGCAGTTGGCCATGCAAGAAAGGTCTGCTGTACTGCCTGTGGCCTCCCTGGTGAAGGATCGAACTCCTGCTGCAGATAGTTTCATAGTGCTGCACTTTAACCCATTGTACCACCAGTGAGGGCCCCCATCTTTACAGTTTTATGGATAATAGCAAATACAAAGTTAAATGTAATATAAGACTCCCTGTACAATAAGGTTATTCTAAAGTTATCTTTTTATAATATATATTTTTGAATTTTATGTAATACTTATTTCACTTTTCTCTAGATTTACTTGTGATCCTGCACAATCCTCTTCCCCTTTCTCCCTATCCTCCCCCCCATCATATGTCTTAAATTGCCCCTATGGCACAGAAACTTACTTTAAATGACCTGAAAGTTTATGCGTATTTTCAAAATAGGAACTAAGCTCTTACTTGATGAATATGATTGAATTTTCTGAAGAAGTAAAATCATTTCAAGATAAAGTTGTAGGTAATCCTTGAGTTTGGCAATGCTCTAATACAAACTGTTGCCTTTTAATTATGAAAGGTTTGACTGTTTATTAGTCATTTGTAGAACTTTTTAAAAATAACATTTTTCTTTTATGTGAAGCAGTTCTTTGTCTTATTTTGCACTCTTGTTATTTGAGATAATGGGTTCTATCTTTTAAAGTTATTTCAATTCTTATTTTTAACAGTAATTTACTATTTTTATTTTTGTAACTGTAGAAAAGAGAAAATTTTACTATAATGCAATAGTCTGATATTTATTGAAGTAAATGGGCATTTCTTATACTGCTTATAAATACCTAAGAAAACAAATTGTTATCATTCTGTGTCTTTGCCTTTTTGTTTGTGTTTAATTATGCTAATTTTTTACTTTGGCATATAATATGGTTTCTAATTTTAAGATGTTTTGATATTTTTTTATTGACTGCTAATATTTGTAAACAGAAACTGCACATTGCAAGAATATTTAGCAGATAGTGATAAGATGTGAAAATATTCCTGGAAAAATCAATAATTGGAACTCAAAAAAAGTATGATTCTGTATTAACAGACATTTTCCCCATTTCTACTATACCTGAATGAAGACTTCATTTTATATGCATAAAACAAAATCTTTTATATGCATTAAATCAACTTTATAACAACAGGGGATCTTCTTGGACCTGAAAAATCAATAAAATATTTATAAGAAAAAATAGTTACTGAGCACATACAGTCCATGGTTATCATACTGTGTTACAGGTGATGGCTGCAGCCGTCTTCAAGTTGCAAAATACAATTTATTATTATAGAATATTTCTTATCACAAAGCTGAGCTCTTTCCAAATGGACACAAGTCATTATCCTGCAAAGAGATAATGTCCATCTCCATTCAGAGCTCAAACAGTTAATATTCAGCACTTGGGACTAATTTGGCTGACATGAAAGAGCCCCAGAGCAGTAATGGCTCTTTTCTGATGATCCCTATACCACTGCACTTAAGATCTAAAATGCCAGGAGTGCTTCCCAAGTGAATTTATTTTGTTATTGGGCTTAATGCATCCACTTGGATATTTAGATGAATCACTTTCTTGTCAAACAAACTTGTCTTTTGAGTGTCAAGCACTTAAAAATAATGCTGATAGCCAATGGATAACATTGTGTTCTGCTTGATCAAAATTTTTATTTTTTTCCACTCATTCTGGAGTCACTGAGATTTGAATGATTCTTCAAATCCGCTTTGGCCTGGAACAAAGATAGATAAATATTAAATGTTCAGACAAGACAGCAAATTGACTTTGCTTTTCCATAACACTTTTTCCAGAGCTGTTGTGTATGGTTATGCCACTTGGATAGTGCATAATTTTAAGGTACACTGGTCACTTTTAGTCTTTGAAAAGGATGCTCTATCTGTTGTGCAACTGACACAGCAGTACATGTAGGCACAGGCACAGGGATAAGAAGTTAGAAGTTTGATTAAACTTATTTTAAAGTTGCATAAAGTTTCAAAGTTGGTTAAATGAGCATTTTTTTCTTTTTTGTTTTCTTCATGTACCTTTATATAATATTAGTAAGTGGTATATCCCACACTTCACTTACCACCAATAGAAACTTTCACACTAGCAAATTGGTCATCTCTATCTGCTCCTTCTATCCTTTTCTAAGTGGCAACTCACCTTACAATACAACAATCAGCGCTGACGTAAGTGTCCGTCTAACTCAAATTCCTTACTGTATAGAAGTAAATTAAAGCTCCTAGTCATCAAGGGATTAACTAAGTGCCTTGCGAGTGGTACACTAGATCTAAAAATCTAAGTCTATACATTTATTTTCCAGTGATTTTTTTTTTTCAAAATTCTGTGCTAACTCCCTTTGGATTTTTAATGTGTTAACAGCCACCTCTCACCTGAAGATTATAAGAACCATCACATGGGAGTGACCTAACAATAAGAGAGTCATGGTTTCGGTCTCTCTTCAAGTCCATTCTGCTATAGGGAGTCCACAGTTTGATCTTGGCTTGTTAACCTCATTAGCAATGATTCTTAACACCTGTGCTAGTGGTTCGTTGGGGACCCAGAGTGGATGACTTCTTTGTACCAGAACCCACCACCAACAGTCATTTCTCTCATGAACTATTGGAATGTGTAAAAACAAAGATACTGAGTCTAGAATTGGCTACAGATGTTGAGAGGTTACTGTAAAGATTGTATACCCAAATATATTTTCTAATATATGATGTTACAGTGAATTTGGACAATAGGTGAAGGAAGAGCAAATGAAGTTAAATTTCGATGTTCTTTTTTTTTCCCTAATGAGGTTGAGGGGGGGTTTCTTTACATTCCTAATGAGGTGGAGATATACATATTTTGGAGAGTCACTTTCTGTGTGTCCTCTGTGTCTTACTTCAACCTTGCAAATCTGAACTGGAGGCATGCAGGAACCCAGGACAGATGTGTGCAGCTGGGCAAACCTTTTTGCCATCGCACTTCCTCGGAATGATAATCCTCAGACCGGGATTTCAAATGAGTTTAATACACATTTTCTTGATTAATGGAAAATGGCAGAGTGTAGGAGACTGAAACAGTTCGTGCTTTGCTTGATTAATTAATAAGGGACTCTCTTTTCCCAGCTTTGACTCATTATGCTAATGAAGTGTCATCAATTAAGGCTTTCCCTTGATTATTGAATCTGTCAGGTAGTGCTCAGTGAAAATGTTGCATTCCTTTGCTGTCAGGGTGGAATTGCCATTACAGCTTTTCACGAACTGCTCCTTTCCATTATCTGCTGCTTGTTTTATTTTCTCATTATTTTGTCTTTTTCCTGACTTAAAGAGGGGGTGAATATGGAAAGTTTGGAATGAACTGGGAAATGTTATCCCTGGGAATATGTGTCAAGAAAATGTGTTAACAGAAAGATGTACACCATTCCTCACTCAGAGGAATAACTATTTTTAGTTATTTATGTTCTAGTCCAAATTAAAATAAAAGATTATGTTGACCTCTCTGAAGTAAATCTTTGGCATTTCCATTAGATGATATAAGCAGTCTGGAAAGAAACAAATGATCATTAACCAGTCCTCACCCTACTTTCCCAATTAAGTTTTAAGAGGAATGGGTAAAGGAAATATCCTGAGAACAAGGACTACAATATTATTTTCGTTTTCTGTTCTCATTCTTTTATAAATATGACATAGGTTTGGATTCACTTAATAATTTCAAAATATAACATAAATAGAATATATTCAAGTATAGCCTCTATGTTAGGGTTTGGAAATGAAATTATTGTATACCTTAGGTATTGCTCTTTAGTACTAAACTTAAGTTTTTGAGTGTGGTTGCCTTTTAATCCACATATGTTGCTTTTCTACACACTATAATACTCACTTTGTTATAAAATTAAGTAGTGCCCTTCAGTAGAGGATAGATAAGCTATTTTTAGAATTAGAAATAGTAGAAAACCTGGGTAAGGTTCTAGCAACCATTCCATCATCAACCCTTTTTTGGTGACTGATCAGGTGGAAGAACAATAGTAATGAATTCATTTAATTTTCTGTTTTTGCTTCACCTAAAGGAACCAAATAGTTTTAAAGTTTTTCTGTACATCTATAGACTTAGGAAACATTTTATGCTAGTGGTAGCATCTGTTTAATTGAACCATCAATGTTTTACTCAATTTCCCTACTATAGCGTAAGGAAATAGTATTCATTCATGACTACTTTCTTATAGATTTTTAAAATATAAATAAACAGATAAGTATATGGATGTTCTGTTACTTGATTTTAGGGGTCAACATTTATATTCTTGTGCTATGATGATTGTTTTACAAGATTTACTTTATTTGTTTGTGCATACAAGAGCTGGGGTGTAGCTCAGAGGTGCATGGAGTGAAAGGATTCACCAGAGACAGAATGGGTAGCAGAACAGACAAACTGACTGAAATACAATGCTGATGGGAGCAGCAGGTTTAACAGGAGAGGTCTGCTGCCCCATGTGAGTCAGCAAACTGGCCAGGAATTGAACTCATGCTGCAGTGGCTGCATATAGCTTCATAGTGCTGAGACTTAACTGCTTGGCTACCAGGAAAGCCCTCTGGTGCTATGATTTTAAAAATCACAGAACGGCCATTCTGAATGTATTGATGCCTAGTTATTTAATTATCTTTTCCAGTTATACTAAAGGGTTTTTTGTTTGTTTGTTTTCCCTGAGAACACTCTTTTTCTCTGCTTTTAAGAATAACTTGTTCAGTTCAGTGGAACTCTTGATTTGCTGTGTCTTCGAGTTATGTCTTTATCTCCATCTCTGTGTCTCAAACCTGCACCATGACTAAAAAAAAGATTGATCCATAGAGAGAAGTAAGCAGGCTACTGAGCAGTGACAGTACCAACCACCTCAACCTGGACCACCTGTATTATCTTCCCAGAAGAATCTTGGTGAGAAATAAATCTAAATCTAAGGGTTTGTGGGGGAGGGGTGCAGGGGACTATTGATAGAATGCATCCCTGACACTGTGGCAAGCACCAGTCACAAGCAACAGATTATCTGCAGATAGCCCTGTACAAAGGCAATCCAGTCCACCCTGTTGGTCACAATACTCTTTGATAGTTATACTTGCACTTGTATCATATGGTATGGAAAATGGTAAAGTAACCTTCTAAATGAGAAACTGGTGGAAGGTTGAATTGTCCAGGAAAGGAAAAGTTAGTTTATGTCCTTCGTAATGATTATGCCTTCACAATCACCATTTTAGTCATCCATTGTTTTGTTTTGATATCAACATCATGATGCATTTGGGGTCAGGCAGGATAAAATAGACTGAAATGTTTCTTTTAGAATCAGATTTCTCCCCACTAGTTTCTTCTTTTTAATAAGAAAAGTTACCTTGCATTATAGAAAACAACTTATTTTCAATTATTTTACAATGTCTACATGTCCATGCTATCATTAAATGTAGAATTACTTAAAATACTGATATGCTGGTTGTGTATTGAAATAGAAGGATGTCATAGGATTGAGAATATGAGTTATGCTTTCTTAAGTTATAACTAAGTCATGCTGAGTGTATAACAATCTCATTGTGTCTTGCCTGGTTTATTACAAAATGTCAGAAGTAAAGGGAGAGGAATGACATATTTATACAATTGATTAATTTTAATTATTTCTAGCAATATGGACTTTAGACCTGACTATTTAGGAAACTTGAGGATCAACAGACAAGTAAAAAGCATTTTTCACACACACAAAAAAGCAGCTCATTAGTAGGAATAGAACAATACTTGAGGTACAGAATGAAAAAGTAGTTAAATACCTAGACCCTCCAGCCAAAGAGCATGGGTGTGTGTCCTAGCCTTGACCCTCACAGCAACATGAACATCAGCAATCTATTAAAACTTTCTGTGCTTCATTTTTCTCTTCCATAATAAAAGCAATACCTTCTCCAGGAAGGTGTTGTGAGGATTCAACCAGGTAATATACTTAAAGAATAGAGGTATAATTAGCACTTATTAAATGCAATAAAAACATTTGCTGTTATTAAAAAGGGTAGCATATATTGATAATGTTTACTGAATTTTAGTGTCAGATAGATGGTTGTTCATGCAAATCTTTAGGGATATCTTTATTAATTCATTTTTTAAGATCTTGGTTAAATAATGAGACTATTAAACCTCAGTTTTCTTATCTTAAAGCATTCATAATTTAAGATAATAAATTCTTAATAAATATAGTCATTTAATGGCATACCATTGCCACACTAATAGAGTTTTATTTTCCTTTTTCAAATTCAGGATATATTAAAATTCCTTTGTTATAGATGTATAGATTTGAAAAAGGCAATGTAATATAATCCAGATTCAGTTTTAAAAATAAATTATTGAGCATCTATTTTGCAGTCTGGTGTTCCTTTGCCTTTCCATGACAAAATCCTGAATTATATGAGAAAAACAAACATGGCAACCTTAATTGAAATGAATTATGTAGATTTAGAAAAGCCTTCCTACTGTTAAAAGATATTGCTTTTCTTAAGAAGCAAAGTAACATTTGCCTTTTGACTGACATAATTATATTTAACTGACAGAGTGATAAGAAATTAGAGCTTTATTGAAACTTTCAAGTTTCCTCTATTTCCTGCTCTCTTGACCAAATGCACATTACTTCGTGAAACAAATGTAAAACCTTACAGCCTAATTTTAAATTCATCATCACCAACATCAAAACATATACATATATAGGCAAATGAACAGTGACTACCTACATAGAATGAATACATATATTCATCCAAGGAATTGAAGGAGGAAGTCTTTCCTTTCCATTTATAAAATGCAAATAATGAGATGATTATAAACCCAGTGGTTACTGTTCCTCTATCTGAACATTTCTCTGTTACATTCTCTTACTTGTTTTATTTATTTCCCTTACTTACTTAACTTACTTATTTCCCTTATTTACATACTTATTTTCATTTCATGTCTCCTAAATTATGCACCTACTTTTTCAAAATCAGTTGCATATGCCCTTTTCACTCCTGGATTTATAAACTAAGACTGTCTTCTCAACTTTTCATGTAGACTATGACCACTTGACTACATATTTTTTGGTGAAATGTAGAAGAAAGTAATGTGCATATTTCCATGTCTATCATATAAAAATCACTTATGATACTCCTTTATTCCCCCCCTTCTTTCCTAAATACAAACTCATAGAATACCTGTACTTATGCATACTTGGTCATTGACTTGAAAAATCCCTTGACAGTTACATGAGAAAGCTAATATATTGAATAATCATTTGATTACTTTCATTATTTATATTCCAATGTTACCCTAGTAGAAAAATGATAACATCAAAATGGAGCACTGCTATAAAAATTAAAATCATTATAGTATAAATATTTGATCTAACAATAATAAAAACAAATAGAGCTCATGTGGCATATATATATATATATATATATATATATATATATATATATATATATATATATAAAATAAGTGACAAAGTAAAGATCTGGAGTAAGCAGTGAAAAACTATTTTGAAAAATTTTACCTACACTTTGAAGATAGACCAAGTGTCTGCTCAACCTGTAGTGCCAAATAAAGAAAGAAAGAAAGAAAGAAAAGAATTGTAAAAAATATATGTTATTTACTGTACTGGTTCATATTTTATGAGAATAGGTGAACTCATACAAGAATTGGTTGGTTTTATGGGAACAAAGTGAAATCATACAAGAATTGATTGGTTCTAGACAGAGATTGAATGGGAATCAAAGATTAAAAATGGATCTTCCTTAGAACCATTGATTCCACCCAAGGTATATATTCAAAGAATACAAAAACTAATTGGAAATAAATCATGCACTTCCATGTTCATTGCAGTACTATTATACAATAGTGAAGCTATGGAAACAACCTTAGAGCCCAAGTACAGATGAATGGATCAAGAAGATGTGGTATACACACATGGGGGAATACTACTCAGTTATAAAAAAAGATAAGCTCTTCCTGTTACCATTTACAGCAACATGAATGGGCCAGAGGGGACTGCTCTATCTGAAATAAATCAGAAGGAGAAAGACAATATCAAATGGTGTAATATGTGGAATATAGAGAAGCCAAACAAAGGGTCATATAAACCCAAGTTAAGAAATAACTCTAGAAAGCTAACTGTTAGAACTAAGGCTACCATAGGGGAAGGGGAAAGGAAGGGCAAGAGAAAGATGGTGAAGAGACACAATGGATTGTGTTGGTGGTGAATGTGGGGTCTTAGCAACACCTGGGGTATGTGGGAATCCTATAATTCTATTAAACAAGCAGTAATGTAGACCAAGGTTATTGCAATAATAAACAAAATAAATCAAAGTTATTAAAGAAAGCTAGATTAAAAGTATCATACTGTTAGAAAACAACTGTTTTTAAGCAATGAACAAGACAGTTAAAACTGAAAAAGACACAAGGACCAAAGACATATTAATACCATCAAAAGACTTCAGCTTGAAAAAAATCATCTTAAGAGGGGTTGTCTTCTTAGTCCTACAGTTTTTAGATGGCCTCCTGAGGCTATCAATAAGAAGGGCAGATAAGGGGGAGCAATACAAGAGAGGAGCCGGGTTATGAGAAGCATATGTGGAGGAAAAGGGAGGATGGAAACAAAGCCAATTTATAGAGTTAACTTCAAAACTATGGCTTGCAAAAGACCTTGGCAGCATTTACTGGAACATGGGATTTATCAGAAGGATATACATTTTTAATGGAATGATATTGCCTCAGAACCCACAGACCATAAAATTATTAACAATCAGGAATTTCAGTGATACAAAGAAAATTTAGCATTATTTTTACAGTGTTTCTATAAGCCTGATGTTGTATTAAAATTAGAAGTTAAAAAAGTCTTTTCAAGACATGGAAACAACCCAAATGCCCAAAAGTAGTTGACTGGATTAAAAAGATGTGGTACGTATAAACAATGGAATACTACTCAGCAACCAAATAAATAAATAAACTCATGCCTTTCGCAGCAACATTGATGGAGCTGGAAAAAATCATGCTTAGTAAAATAAGCCAGAAAGTAAAGGAAAAATACCAGATGGTTTCACGCATAGCAGGAGTAGAAAGGACCAGGGAAGAAAATAATAATTACAATGAACAACTATATTACCAGAGACATTTTATGGGGGTGGAGTGGGGAATGGGATCAAAAACGGTGGCGGGAGGGAAGTGCACTGGACTATGATGAGGGCACCTGGGTGATTTGGTGATGGGAAGCCCACGGGGATTACAATTGAGACGGGAAAAGGCACAACATAATGTAAAAACAAACTATTACATATTACATTATTAAAAAAAAAAGTCTTTTTACCCCTTGATAGGATAGGAGTACTTGAGGTTACTTATGACAGGGGGACAGGGGGAGAGAGAAACCCAGACAGAGACAGATACTGCAACAGAGAGGAGTGGTGGGGAGAGCCAGAAATTGCCAGACTTATTAGCAACAGAGAAATATCTTTCCAAACCATAATGTTTTCAAGTAGACCTAGCCACCCCATTCACCTCAGATGAAGCCATTTAAAACCATTAAGAAAAGGAGGGACTTTTCAGTTCCTTGAAATACTGCAAGGGCAGCAAGATAACATGATACATGAAGAAGAGATTATTTACTCATAGAACAAGTCCTGGATATAATAAATAAAACATTCTCCAGGTCCCTGGAAAGAGGCCTTTCCATGCCCAACTGGCAGAATTTTACCCTGTCTTAAACTGGCACTGTAATGTGTTTCTCATTTTTTCTTTTCCTAAATAGGAGTTTTCATACAGCCATCTGCCTTGCCCTTATGTTGAGTGAGGGAGAGTATCTATAATTTTTCTTTAATTAATGGGTCATTAGTGAATTCAAACCCAAGGAACTTTGAGTAGACTTATGTATATGCAGAATGTTAGATTGTTTCTGGCCCTCCCTGGTGGTGCAGTGAGCAGGTTGGAGCGCTGCACTGCTAATCTTAGCCAAGCCATGGCAGCTTCAGTGCAACTGCATTTGATGCCACCCATGTGGCGCAGAAGACCTTCCCTGACCAGCCTGCTACTCCTCTCAGCAGTGTACTGCGTCTATCTGCCTGTTCTGTTCTGGTCCCCACTCTGTCTCCTGTGAATCCTCTAGCCACCCCTGCACCTCTGGCTTGTACCCCAGTTCTGTATGCATAAATAAATAAAAAATCTTTTTAAAAATTTGGGGAAAAGAATATTAGATAGTTTCATTTGGGAAGGAGTAAGTATGCTATGGGGAATTATATACACGGATGGAAGGACTAACTGGGGTAGGGGGGCTATCATCTAGAAGACATTTCTGATCTATGTTTTATAATTTCTCTTTTAGGTAGGTAAGTACTTGTGGCTATGTCCTCCTCTATGAAGTGTGAGCCTCTTCTGGTTCCATGCTTTTGATTTTCTCACATAACCCCTTCATGTTCATTGCCCAGTTTGAGTAAATGAAAAAACTATCCCCTAAGATGAGCTTAGAAACTGCATACAGAGGTTAAAGTAGTCACCCTCAGTTTTGATTCTCAAATGATTTGATGGAGGAAACATTCCCCATCCTCAGTAAACATGGAAATTCCATGGTCTGCAGCAGCAAGAAATGTCTTCTCTTTGTGCTGATTGCTTTCTTACTTTGTATCCAGTTAAAACACAGCCAGGAATTTTCCTTTTGGTTAACTTTTAAAAAGAAAAGAAAAGCTGAAAGTAATATCCAAATTAATTTGCTACTATATCAACAATGGCCCCCAAACACTGGTAGACTTGTCACTTTGCTCTTGTATTATAGGATATAGAAGGAAGTCTATTATCATGTCATTTGAAAACTAAATAATTTTTCACTGTTGAATCTTCATGCATCTTCATATCCCTGGAAGCAGAATTTGTTACTGTGATTAGGAATGTATATTAGCAACATTTTTTTGCAAAGCAAACACAAACAGTGTAAGAGAGATTACTACTTATATTTATTCCAGCTAGAAACTCTTTCCCTTATAAATCCTATTCATTAAAATGGAAAGGAGGTGAGGTAACCCAAATATTAGACATTATTCTAAAATAAAAATAAAATATTTAAAATTACTAGTTTTTTTGTTTGTTTTGTTTTTGTTGTTGTTGTTAGCAGAATACCCTTTTAAAACTTCAATTTCTGATATGTGAAAGCTGTTTGTATTTTCATGGAAACTCTTTTTACATTTCTCATTGTATTTTTAGGTGATCTAAATTGGAGTCTCAGGTGCCAGGTTTCTTTTCTTTAAACTCATTTTATGTTTTCTTGATACATCCAGGAAATTGAAAAGTAAAATAGGAAACATAATGTTCTGATAAAAAAACAACAGGGCTTCTTGTGCTGAGGTAAGTGCAAACAGTAATTCTGCACTGCAGTTATTATTGCAGAATCAATAAGTATGGAACTAGAAAACAAATGTATCTTGCTGGAAGTTTAATCAACCAGCAATCTCCAGTAGTGCCCTTCTGTGAAGATAATGTCATGTTTATGAAGAATTTATTAACTTACATTTTATTTTTGAATCAGCACATGCAACACAATGTCATTATTTAATATTTATACTCCTCTAATTTTGATGTGGATCATTCTCTAAAAATAATTCCAGCAATAAGAAGACAAAATACAGATGGGCCAGATTACACCCCCACAAGCCATTATTTTAGATTCAGAGATATTACTTTTTTAAACAAATAGGATGTGATAAAATATTTAATATAATACATATTCTAGAAGTTTTACATGTTCTTTCAAAATAAAATCAGGGAACTTATACAAATTAATCTTAAAAGGTTAAAAATAAAACAATAAAATTTACCTATAATTCTGCCAAAAATAATCATGTTTATGTGTGATCCCTCCCTGTTCGTTACCTTACCTAATCAGCTTTTCTGTCATCCATCCATCCTCTATAACATGTTTCCTTCCAGACTTTCTAAGCTTGTGTTCATTTACATGTGATATGTGTTTCTTAGTTTTTCTTTCTTTTTATCAAATTGGGTGATGTGATTTAACTATCTCCTTTATGTTCTTAGTATAAATTATGAGCATTTTTCGTACAATTAAATAACCATAAAAAGTAGAATTTTAGATAGCTTTATGAAGGTCTTTATATAAATTTACTATATATTCATCTTTTTACCTTAGTCTCACATTTACTGTTTCTGATTTTTATCTCTTACTAGTATCTCTTCTATGAATTCATATATTTTCACAAATATATGGTTTGGTTTTTACTATTTTTTTAGTGTAGATTCTTAGTGATGGAATGCCTTGATCAAAAAGGAATAGCATCTTTTAAAGACTCTCATTAATGTTTGTTGAAATGACGTGACACTAAAGATACTAGTTTAATTCCAACTTTCAGTGCCTAATAGCACACTTAATATATCCTAACCAATACTAAGTATTAAATACTAAGTATTATTTCATTATTAAAATATTTGGTAATTGATCAGTTAAACTGTCATTTATTTTAAATGCATTTCAGCTCAGAGATTATATTCACTATATTCATATGTTTATCTGTCATTTATATTTCTTCTTTAAAATTTACATTTTGACATTAATGATATAAACCAAAACTACGTCTAGAAACAGAAGTCATATTGGACTTTCACCACCACCCATTATATTCTTTCTGAATATAATGGAATTGCCCTAATGGTTTATAGCTTAAAGTGTGGTGGGTTGACTAAAATCATGGGATTTTTAAACATAGCTTTTAAGTTAAAAGCAAAGAGAAAATGTACTTACTTTACCTGTTTTTCTTTTAGCTATTTGCTCTGCTGTTTCACTGCTTCATTTGTTTCAAAGGAAAATGTTTCAAAGTATAATTTAGAAAGAAATTGAAATTGTCTTTTTCTATAATGTACAACTCTATGGAACAAAGTACCACCAGGAATATCACTAAAAATATGAATTTAGTTTAATATAACAAAAATTATCTGAGTTAGACCTCAGTAAACTAGGATGTGGAATTAATTACCTATAGGAAGGTCAACGTTTAGCATTCTATTGCCAATTTTAAAGGTCTGGATATGCAAATTGCTTTTGTAAATTTTAAAGAGGGTAATTCTTAATCTTCCTAAAATAAACTATTTTAAGTATCTTAGAAATACAGTTTACACAAAAATGTAATATGTGCTAAGTTCAGCTTTTTCTATCTATTTAATAGGCAGGGCTTACAAAAGAGGCCTACTCAGCAACTCTGTTAGCTGCTAGTTTGGTGTGTGCTATTGATTTTATTTCTAAATCAATTGTACTTAAAAAAAAATACAACAAACATGATGGAACATATCCAAGTAAGTATTATCTTCTTCAGTATTGTAACTCTGAAAGTTTCTGTGCTGACTCTAAGAATACTATCACTATTTAAAACATTTTAAAATCATTTCATATGGACATATCTCTACTTGTTCGAAAGTACTCTTCCGAATATCTGCTTAATCAGGTTCATATTGCTAACTTTCATGAAACAGAAAAGCTTTTAGTTACAACTAAGATGTAAGCCAAATATATATAACCACAATATGAATTTATTGGAGGGAATCCACATTACAATAGTATCAGCATACAATTAAATAAGCAGCAAAAGGGAGAGGTAAGGGACCTCTTGGCAAAGTTTTGGAGATTGGCAACACAGATTGGCTGGACCCTAGCCCAGAGAGTTCCTGGCTGCTGTAAGTAAAGGGGTGCCTATTCCCAAAGGGAGAATCCCCTGCACTAATTGCAAAACCTTGGAGAAGGCTTCAAGACTATGAAATGGAGTCCATAAATCTCAAATTATCTTACATTTGGTGCCTATATTTATACAACTTTTGGGAGGAATATTATCAGAACCACTGATAATTTTGATGTAGACAAGCCTTTCATTTCACAGCCCAGTTTTTTTTTAATTTATTTATTTAATTTTATTTTATAACAGTTTATTTTTACATCATTTTGTTCATTTTTTTTTTCCATCTCAATTGTAATATCCGCGGGCTTCCCATCACCAAATCACCCGTGTTCCCTCATCATAGTCCCGTGCACTTCCCTCTCCTTCCCCCCATTTTTAATCCCATTCCCCACTCCACCCCCACAAAATGTCTCTGGTATATGGTTGTTCATTATTCTTGTTATTTTCTCGCCTGGTCCATTATACTCCTGCTATGAGTGAGAACATCCAGTACTTTTCTTTCTCTTTCTGGCTTATCTCACTAAACACGATCTTTTCCAGCTCCATCCAAGTTGCTGCAAAAGTTATGTGTTTCTCTTTTTTTGGTTGCTGAGTAATATTCTATTGTATATAGGTACCACGTCTTTTTAATCCAATCATCTACTTTTGGGCATTTGGTCTGCTTTCATGTTTTTCCAATTGTAAATAAAGCAGCAATTAACATGCGGGTGCAGGTATCTTTTTGAATCAGTGTTTTTGTGTCTTTTGGGTAGATACCTAGGAGTGGGATTGCTAGGTCGTAGGGAAGCTCCATGTTTAGCAGTTTGAGGAACCTCCAAACAGTTTTGCAGTTTTCCATAGTGGTTGTTCTAGTTGCATTCCCACCAGCAGTGCAGGAGAGTTCCTTTTTCTCCACATCGTCTTGAACATTTGTTGTTGCTAGTTGTTTGAAGATGTGCCATTCTCACTGGGGTGAGGTGGTATCTCATGGTGGTTTTAATTTTCATCTCCCTTATTACGAGTGATGCTGAACATTTTTTCATGTGCTTGTTGGCCATCTGCATTTCCTCTTTGGAGAAGTGTCTTTTTAGCTCTTCTGACCATTTTTTTTGATGGGGTTGTTTACTTTACTTTTGTTGAGTTTCATCAATTCTCCGTATATTTTTGTGACCAGTCCTTTATCACTACTTTTGTGTGAGAAAATGTTTTCCCAATTAGTGGGCTGTCTGTTTGTTTTTTGTAATGTGTCTTTTGCTGTACAGAAGCTCTTTAACTTGATGTAGTCCCATCTATTTATCCTTGCCTTCACTATTGTGACATCTTTAAAGATGTCAGCACAGCCCTGTTTTTAATCTAGTCTTGTTTTCCCATGTCGGTTTATTGTCTTTATAAACAATACATTGCTTTTTAAGGGATAATTTAAGTCGTTCTAGCTTAGTTACCACTTTTAGATCAGTCATGGTTATTATAATGTCAACATATATGACGAAATTTATACTAGTTGCTATTAATTACTTGTTTTTTGCACACATGTCAAAACTTTTTGGAGTCAAGAAGTTGCATTAGGGTATATAGTTGTTCAGATTTTCACAAAAGGTATCACATGAGCAAGTTCCTTTTTGATGAAAAATACTGTCACTGCACTTTCATATCCATTTCATTAACCTGCATCAAATACAGTCTTTCCGATACTTCAAAACTTAAATACAAGCTTGATTGCTTATTTGATAGTTATTTGGGTTTTTCTTGTATGTTACAATAAACAAGAATTGTGTGTTTTTAAGTGTACAGTTTGATTATTTCACATATGTACCAAAGCCAAGTTAATTAATATATCCATTCACCTCACATAGTCATCTTTTTTGTCTTATGGTGAGAACACTTAAGATTGTGTCTGTAGCCAATTTCAAGAACACAATATAATGTTGTCAACTATGGTCTTTATTTCTATAGTCAATGGCCAGTACTTCGGTGACTTGCAAACTGAAATTTTGTATCTTTTCAACAATATATCCTCATCCCCTGCCTCTGGCAATTATCATTTTATCTCTGCTTCTATGACTTTGCTTAATTTAGATTCTATATATGATATGAAACCATATATCGTTTCTGTGTGTGGGTTATTTCCTCTAGCAAAATGTTATTGAGGTTCATCCATGCTTCACAGGTAGCATAATTTCTTTGTTTTTAAAATTGAATAATTTTCCATTGTGTGTATATTTTATATACATTTTCTTTACCCATTGATATTTTGTTTATTGTGAATAATGCTACAAAGAACTTGAGAATAGGTTCTTTTTTTGAGATTCTTATTTCAAGTTTTGCGAATATGTACCCAGAAATGGAATTATAACTTCATTGTCATTCTTTTTTGTATTTTTTTTTAAAGATTTATTTATTTGTGCATACAGAACTGGGGTACAGGCCAGAGGTTCAGGGGCAGTGAGAGGCTTCACCAGAGACAGAGTGGGGAGCAGAACAGGCAGATCGACGAAGTACACTGCTGAGGGGAGCAGCGGGCGGGTCAGGAGGGGTCTGCCACACCATGTGGTCACCTCCGGGGCAGGCGGGAATCGAACTCATGTGGAAGCGGCTTTAGATTCTCAGTGCTGTACTTTAACCCGCTGCGCCACCAGGGAGAGCCTCTTTTTTGTATTTTTAATAAACTTTATATTGTTCATTATAGCATCTTTACCATTTTCCATTCTCACAAACAATGTACATTTTCTCTGCATCTTCACTAACAGTTGTTATCTTTCGTTTTCAGTAGCACCTATAAACTTGTGAGGGTCTACCTCATTATAATTTCAATTTGCATTTCCAGTGTGTCTTCATCCTTAGAGATTTACTCTGTGTTTAAAACATACATAATCTCAAGCTTAGAAGAAATTTTGTTCTTATTGAAATAAATTCAATTTCATATATGTATATTCTGCCCTTTCTGTCTTATCTGAACAGAGTTTAAAAAGTGAAGTCAATTAGGATGTGATTCTTTTTTCTAGTGTATGTGAAATTATTTGGTTATAATCAACTAAAAAGTTGTCTTTATGTAACTTAGTGACTTTGGCACCAATATCAATAAAGTAATTTAAAAATGATGAAAATAATTACTACTTAATTACCAGTTAACTGCAGACACTTAAGCAGAATGAAAGACTTGAAAAATGGCCTTAAGAAGATGTAGATTAGAAATTTCTGATAATTCGTTGATCTCTTGTGGCTTTGGAATAGCCTTAGTGAATGATCACCCATCATGTTAATAAAGTAAAGATATTATGACAGGGAAAAGCACATACTTAGAATGATGTTCTAGTATTTTTCTCACCCTGACTCTAGTAAAAGGGTTGATACTAACATATGTGTAAAATATCAACTGGAATCCTTAAGGCCCACTCATAGTCTTGATATTACAGTAGTGGAGTCTATGAGGGATGAGGTCAAAGTTAGCACACTTAACCAACCATTACTGCTTTCCAAGAAATAGTCATAGTTTCCCCCACCTTGTTTCATTTTCCAGATTTTTATAATTTTATCCTTGATTATTCACAATCTCTACTTTAAAATTCATTATCAAGGTAAGAGATTGAAACATTCTTATTGACAGACTTCTCAATCAAATTTTTTTATTGGATACCTTGTTAAGAATGTTCCACAAACACCTTTATAACAGTGTGTCTAAAACTGAATACCTATTTTTTTTTTAAAGATTTATTTATTTGTACATACAGAACTGGGGTACAGGCCAGAGGCTCAGGGGCGGTGAGAGGCTTCACCAGAGACAGAGCGGGGAGCAGAACAGGCAGATCGGCGAAGTACACTGCTGAGGGGAGCAGCGGGCGGGTCAGGAGAGGTCTGCCTCACCATGTGGTCTCCTCCGGGGCAGGCGGGATTTGAACTCATGCGGAAGTGGTTTTAGCTTCTCAGTGCAGTGCTTTAACCCGCTGCGCCACCAGGGAGGGCCCTGAATACCTATTTTTACTCCACAATTTTTTTTTTTTCTATTTTCATTGCCTCTGACTCAATCTAGTTATTTATTATTGACTTCACAATTTCTTACTGGGATTAGTACAATGTTTCTTAGCTGGTTGGCCTATTTCTTGTTCTTTTATAAATTTAATGTCTCTACTCAGTTGTGCTTCTGACACACAAAAATTGAGCCATGTCTATGCTTTAATTGCTTAAGTGATCCCTTAGTTCAATATGACAAATTAGACATATATGGCATATTGAGGATTATCTCAATCGACGAGTCTCTCTGCATTTCCATTTCATCAAAAACAGTTGTTCTACTCTAGATTTAGTAGGTTTCTCATACCACTTTGCTTTTACATGTGCCTTTTCCATGCCTGAAGAGTTCTTCAATACTTTGACAAGGAATCCAATATATTTTCTTTAATTTTCTGTTAAACCTTATCACTAAAGTCATCTTTGACTTCTTAAGGCAAATTTATTCTGCCCTCCCATACATGAATTGAAACTGGTGGTATTAATTGCATTAGAAAAAATATTACAACTACTATTGTCTTATATAGTGATTTCTCAATTCTACCTATTTAAGCTCTTTTTGGAGTAAAAGATCATGTTTTGTGTTAATATGTGCATCAGGAAGTATAATTCTTAGCCTATGGAAGAATCTACTGCAATCTTTTTGAGAGCTACAGTGGAAATGGATATATTCACATTAGTGTTGAGCTCTGAGTCACCCATCATGCAGTTTGAGAAATTGCCCATGTATCTGCTTTGCATGTTGATCAATAGAATTATGTTTTATGAAAAAAGGCTATTAAAATTTTAAATATAATCTAAAAAGCACAGGTTTGCAGTGCTAATTTTGCTATAAAGTTTCCTAGCATGTTTTTTTTTTCTATAAAAATCTCTAGCATGTTATAATTATTTATCTTTAGGCAAGTTTGTGAATATTGAAAGTTTTAAATTAAACTCATTACAGATATAGCAGAATTGTGAAAAAAAATGATTAAGCACCATTTTCTAACTTTACTAGTTGGATAAATAGATTTAAATATAACATACCTGTGTTTATAGGTTTTAATAGTCACAGTATAGGGTTTCTCAAAATTTTCTCAAAAATTATCTTGGAGTGGTCTAAGAATAATTCTCTCTTCAAACATTTGGGTAGGCAAAGTTAAACAAATATATTTACTACAGAATAATTTTGTACAGTTTTAAATATGCTAATACACATAATTTTATGAATCTCTAATATTTCACATTATATATTTTCTCTCTTATTTTTCATGGAGCTTCTTTCACATCTTACAGGATACAATTTTTCTATAAGATTGAGGTTGCAAAGTCAGGCTTAACTCCAGAATCTCTCTTCTAGTGAGATATAAAATGTAATTTCCATTTAGATAGTATAGAGGCAATAGAGCTTAGGTAACATTCCTGATCATTTTACTGTACTCTTCTAGAACATATGTGCAGTAGTTGTACTTGTGATATTAGAAATGGTCTATAAACTGTCCTGTCCAATCATGCAGCCACTAACATACATCTGCAAAAGAGTTGAAATGCATATATTGCAATTAAAGAACTGGATTTTTATTTTGTTCAATTTTAATTGATTTAAGTTTTTAAAAAATCATATATGACTAGTGATTTTTCTTGGATATCTCGATTCTGAGCAGTTATTCTGTTGTGGACAATTTCCACAAGTTACCTGTCATTAAGTGGTATAGATTAATTTTCCTCACTTTAATCTGAAAGCTTAATCATGCCCCAGTTTTTACTAGTAACTTTTTATAGTTTTACCATTCATCAATTTGATGAAAATCATTTTGAATACAGCTTAATTTCCTGCCATCGCTGCTTCTTGGAACAAATAGTCCTTTAAGTTTATGAACCATTATGAAAAAGGGCTTCCTGATTTTTATTCTAAGAGAGCTATGCCCAGTTTCTGCACTTTACCTCTTATACACTTCATCAAGGTTAGGCAAATAAATACATTTGTGATTTATTATATTCATGTCTCCCTATATTTTGACACTATATCTTATAGATGTTGACGTTTTTGAATCAAGAGATTACCATATATCGATGGATTATCTGATTGGACATAATGTTCTAAAGGAATATTCTTTTATAGTGCTTCGAGAAAATGTATTTTGGTTTGTTTCCACTCTTATTAAAACATTTAATATTTAAAAAAATATTTCTAGTGTGCCAGTGTTACGACTTGGTAAGTCTGTTAGAACTAAAATAAGTGTGACTTTTTCTGTATAATCTTTTGATGGTAAGGTCATGTTTTGTCTCAATAAAGGTCTTAACTATTTATTCAAGGATATCTGTATATGTATCTCACAACTTTTAGCTAAGTTTATACCTCTGCATTACCCAGTCACTGGATACTTGTCTCCAAGAACACACTAACCTAGGGCAGAGTTGCATGCTTTCACTAAGATGAATTTCTGAAGAGTGACTTGGCTGAGGGATTTGAGTTAGAAACATAGCAACTAGGGGAATTATTGTCAATCTTCATCACAACATCTATAACAAGGAATTTGGGGAGACTAATGAAAATAAGCAAACATAGGCCAAAATAGAAAAGTTGTGAATTTTAATTCTTCCCTAATTCATATCAGGGGAAAGCTACCCCAGAGGAAGTATTTAAATATCAGACAGACAGTATACTTTGTCAAATGGTCAAATAAGTTGTCTGTTTCTTTAGCCACTACAGTTTTTAGGCAATGATCCCATGAACAGAGTGATAATGGTCATAGAGATAGAGATAACATATATCCAATAGTTAGGTCCCTTCTTACTAGATACTGTCTTGATACTAAATATGGTCCCTGGTGTATATTCCATTTGCCATTACATGAGAGAAAAATATCCTCTCCTTAATATTGTACCATTTTTAGGGATGACCAACTTTCTACTTAGTGGTAAATTAATTACATGATGTTCTTTGCACCCTGGAGAGGTTGTGATTCACATGTAATGGAATACACACCAACTCTAAAGTGGGTTATTTTCATAGTCCATAAAACTGCTGCCAGCTCCACCATCTGAGGACTTACTGGAAGCCAGATTTTCTGACTTGGGATTCCTATATAATATTGCCACAAATTAAAGGACCATTTTACTACAAAGGATATGAAATAATGGGTGCATGGCTATACTATGAATGGGGTCTGTTCTATAAATAGTCATGCAGAAGCATCCATAATAGAATAATTAAATAGCCTATTAAATTCTCAACAAATGTGCCAACTTGAAGACTACTTCTGTTTGAACACTATGTTCCAGCATGTGATATATTCATTGAATAAATAGCAAATACATAGGCTTTGCTCTAATTCCTGACATCAAGAAGCTATTAATTAAACAAAAAATTAAAAATTGAACCTATGAATTAAAAGAATGAAAGAAAATTTAGTTCTTCTCACAATCACTTCAAATAACTTACTGTGTTAGGTACTTTTCCTTCCTTATAACACAAATATTTGATAAATTGGAGATCCAAAACATAACACTTTGACCAGGTTATATATGCATACCGGTGAGCCAAGAATCAAATAAAGGAATGCATGTTCTAAAAAGGATAACTAACTTTGTTTAACTTGAAGAACTAAAGTGTTTTTCAAGATTGAAACATTTGGAGATATGTCTGGAATTCAGAAGATTCAGAGTTTTATGTTTTATTTCTGTTCATCTAAGCAATAAAGACAATCTCCTGTATCACAGAATAATAAAGACAGTTGGTGTCACCTTAAGAATGAAAATATGAGCCTCTCCACCAGAAAATGCAAGCCATCTAAAATCAAGGCCAAGCATGAGGGAAATAAAAAAGTATGTAAGAAAACAGTTCTTTCTCTTCCAAGGCTTTTCTGATGGTATGGATTGTCAAGTATTTATGTATATGTAACTTTGTACTTTCTTGAGCAGATATACCAACATACCTTTACTTTAGGCTTCTTGACTCATGTTCTCCAAGAATATGCTCCCCATTTCTACCTCTAAATTTAAGAAAATTCTGAGTCAATTTGTTTATGCTTTTGTTATTTTATAATAAAAGTAGAAAATAAGAAATACCACCTCTTATTTTATCAACTTTTGTAGTATCCCTATTCAGACCACTGTTTCTTCCTGGCTATATGGAAGGTGTTTGGTGGCAGGTGTTTGGTACATGCCTTCATCTGTAAATCAGGTTTGAAGTGTTTTCATCCTAAAGCCTTGTCAGAATGAACTCTTTCAGAAGCCATCAGGTGAAAGTAAGGTGGCAGTACAGTAGAGTCTGAGTCACCTGAAACCTTTTGTTTCTTCTGGATCTACACAAACTAACTACCATGTTTTCATAATGATGGATTGCTTCTATAAAACTCCAGTTGTATGTCCTAGAGTAACAGAAAGAGAGTAGTAGTTCATGATGGATAGCTAATTTCTCAAAATAAATAAATAAATAAGAAATTTACTATGAAATGCTATTTCAATATGTAAATACTCAGTCAGTACTGTCCTGGGAGAAGTAAAGACAGCATGCTGTCTGCTACCAATCTAAATTAATATAACTGCATTATTTTTGTGACTCAGAAATTATGACTAAAACGTTTTATATGATCAGAGCAAAATAGTATACCATTTGATATTTTCTTAAGAGAGAAGCATAGTCTAAAAACTCCACAGAGAGTGGGCCCTCCCTCGTGCCGCAGAGGGTTGAAGCACAGCACTAGAAGCTTAAGTCACTTCCTCATGAGTTCGATCCCTGCCTGCCCCAAAGGAGATCCACATGGCGTGGCAGACCTCTCCTGACCTGCCCGCTGCTCCCCTCAACAGTGTAC
>NW_004567114.1:53468954-53505290 GCF_000260355.1 Condylura cristata | reverse complement strand
TGAAATGGAAAGACATCCCCTGCTTATGGATCGGGAGAATTAACATCATTAAAATGGCCATCCTACCAAAAGTGATATACAGATTTAACGCCATCCCAATAAAAGTCTCAAAGATATTCTTCAAAGAAATAGAAAAAAATATTGATGAGATTCATACGGAACCACAACAGACCTTGAATAGCCAAAACTCTCATGACTAAGAAGAAAGAGAATAGAGGCATTACAATCCCAAACTTCTAACTGTATACAAACCCATAATGATCAAAACAGCATGGCACTGGAACAAGAACCAGTGGATTTGAATAGAAAACCGAGATATAAACCCACAGGTTTATGGGAAGCTAATCTTTGACAAAGGATCCAAGAAGATACAATGGAAAAAAGTAAGTTTGTTCAGCAAATGGTGCTGGGAAAACTGGGAAGCTACATGCAAAAAAAAAAAAAAAATGAAACTAGATCACTACCTCTCACCATACACAAAAATCAACTCAAAGTGGATTAAAGACCTAGACATAAGAACAGAAACCATAAAATACCTGGAAGCAAAGATGGGCCAAACACTACATGACATACACTTCAGCGACATCTTTGAAGATACAGCATCCAATGCAACGATAGTGAAAGTAAGTTTAAATAGATGGGACTACTTCAAGTTAAAGAGCTTCTGTACAGCAAAAGACTCATTATAGTAAACAAACACATCCCACTAATAGGGGATTTTTCTCTCACAAAACTAGAGATCACTAAGATATACAAAGAGCTGATGAAACTCAAAAAAAATAATAAACAACCCCATCAAAAAATGGGCAGAAGAGCTAAAAAGACACTTCTCCCGGCCCTCCCTGGTGGCGCAGTGGGTTAAAGCACAGCACTGAGAATCTGGAGCTGCTTCCGCATGAGTTCGATTCCCACCTGCCCCGGAGGTGACCACATGGTGTGGCAGACCTCTCCTGACCCACCCGCTGCTCCCCTTAGCAGTGTACTTCCTAGATCTGCCTGTTCTGTTCCCCACTCTGTCCTGGTGAAGCCTTTCACCACCCCTGAGCCTCTGGCCTGTACCCCAGTTCTGTATGCACAAATAAATAAATCTTTAAAAAAAAAATGAGGACACTTCTCCCATGAAGACATGCAGATGTCCAACAAGCATATGAAAAAATGTTCAACATCATTTGTAATAAGGGAGATTAAAACCACCATGAGATACCACCTCACCCCAGTAAGAATGGCACATCTTCAAACAACTAGCAACAACAAATGTTGGCGAGGATGTGGAGAAAAAGGAACTCTCCTGCACTGCTGGTGGGAATGCAAACTAGTACAACCACTATGCAAAACTGCAAAACTGTTTGGAGGTTCCTCAAACTGCTAAACATGGAGCTTCTCTACGACCCAACAATCCCATTCATAAGTATCTACCCAAAAGACACAAAAACACTGATTCAAAAAGATACCTGCACCCCCCATGTTTATTGCTGCTTTATTTGCAATTGGAAATACATGGAGACAACCCAAATGCCCAAAAGTAGATGGCTGGATTAAAAAGATGTGGTACATATACACAATGAAATATTACTCAGCAACCAAAAATAAATAAATAAACAAATGCCTTTTGCAGCAACATAGATGGAGCTGGAAAAGATCATGCTTAGTGAAATAAGCCAGAAAGAAAATGAAAAATACCAGATGGTTTCACTCATATTAGGAGTATAAAGGACCAGGTGAGAAAATAATATTAATAATAATTATAATAATAATGAACAGCTGTATACCAGAGACTTTTATGTGCATGGAGTGGGAAATGGAACAAAAAATGGGGGTAGGGAAATACACTGGACTATGATGATGGCACATGGGTGATTTGGTGCTGGGAAGCCCAAGGGGATTATAACTGAGATGGAAAAGTATACAAAATTATGTAAAAATAAATTATTATATTATTTTTTTAAAAAGGGAAACATAGGTTCTTGCTCTAGTTTTTTTTTTTTTTTTAAGATTTATTTATTTGTTCATACAGAGCTGGAGTACTGGTCAGAGATGTGTAGAGGGTGAGAGGATTCATCAGGGACAGAATGGGGAGCAGACAGAAGGATCGACGAGGTACACTGCTGAGGGGAGCAGCTCATGTGAATCTCCTTTGGGGCAGGCGGGGATCGAACTCATGCAGAGGTGGCTTGAGCTTCTTGGTGCTGTGCTTTAGCCCACTGCACCACCTGGGAGGGCCCCTCTTGCTCTAGTTTTTAATCCTACTGTTGACACTTGGAGGCTCAAAAAGGAATTCAAAAAGTAGACAGTGTTGCAGTTGGGAGAAATTGAAGAAAGAAAATGGAAAATTATGTATCAAGAAATAAGTGTGTCTGAGAAACTGGTAATTTTAGAGTAGTGCACTGAAGTCTGTGGTTAACAATTCTAATTCTTCTGATGCAAAAATCTTTCTTATGAGGACTTCTTTTAATAAAGCATCAAAATATCTTGAGCTCAAAGAGTAGAGAAATTATTAACTTAAGCCATTTATGGTAATTTAATTTTCCTTGTCAAAAATTAGTATGTGAAGGGAAACAGGCTAATATTAGCCAATGATAAAGTAGTTGAAAGTTGTTAAACTTGGATTTTTCACTGGTGTAAAGTATAGTCTTAGAAAAAATACCTCCTGTTCATTCACTGGATATTGTTGGGTTTATATGGAATACACAACATAATACTCAGTGTCATTTAATCTTGAAGAACAGGCCCACACACTGAGGGTATAAGCCAAGAAATCAAAGAAACATGGACCCTTGATCCTGACACTGAATATAAATTAACCAACATTGTTAAATCCTGCTTTTTGGATGTCTTCTATATTTATCTTTTGTGACTAGGCTAGAATCTAATATTAAGAGTTGCTTAAGTAATGCATTTAAATTAACCAATAAATGAAATACTTTCACTACTGAACTTAAGCAATCACCTTATTTTATTAATAGATACATGAAAGAGACATTTTTATTTCTTTTGTTCCCAGAAGCACTTTCGATAGGGGAAAAAAGATAGGGTCTATTCCATTTAATATCTCTAAGATTAAATACTTTTTTTTAGTATAGAGGTGATTGAAAAATCATCTCTATATGATCACAATGAATGTGTGTGCTATTTTTGGAGTGATATTGTGAGGATGACATATTAAGATTTTATCTAAGGATTTGCATAGAATTAGATCACATTCCTGCTGAGGGTGAATAATGATTTCCAGTTTTTCAACTGTTTTTCTAAAAAAAAAAAAAGGTCCACATTTCTAGTTGAATTTCATTTTTTGGTGAAAAGTAAAGCTTAGTATCTCAGCTGAACTCATACTAATTTAACCAATCTAAAGAAATCTTAGAAAAAATGTCATTATAGGGCTCTCGCTAGTGGCACAATGGGTTAAAGTGCAGCACAGCAAGTGAGTCCCAGTCATTTCAGTGAGAGTTCCATCCCCTGCCCCAGAGGTGATCCACATGGTCCCAAAGGTGATCCACATGGCGTGGCAGACCCCTCTTGATTCCCCCACTGCTCCCTTCAGCAGTATACTTTGTCAATCTGCCTGTTCTGCTCCCTACTCTGTCTCTAGTGAATCCTCTCACCCACCACACCTCTGGCCTGCACCCCAGTTCTGCGTACATAAATAAATAAATGTTTTTAAAAAGCATGATTATAAATAATAAAGAGCTAAGAGTTTTATAGGACTGTACTTGAAAATTATTTTTGCTCTTGACAGTGTAAATGAAACATTTTTGTTTTGATTATGCAAATAATTAGATGAACATTTATTCTGAATATTGAAAAGAATCATTGTTTTTATTCTTCATGTGAAATGTTGATCATTGTAGGGAAAAAAATCCAAAAGTGAACTCAAGATTTTCCTCCAAAAAGACTTCTTATATACACAAAAGAGTGGACCTCTCCTGAGTTTAATAGCAGAAGATGCCCATGGATATGGAATTCAGCATCATATGACTTTGTTTTGTCTTTACTCAGAAGTGTTAAATCAATAGAGACAAAGACATGTTTTCATACTATGATTAATAATGACAATTGTTAATCATCAACATCCTGTCAAATTTAGCATTGTCCCTTATATTTGTGAATACACCTTATTTCTTGGATGTATTTCACTCTATATTGAATGTAATAGTAATCTCAGAGGCACTTGGAAAAAAGTAACATATGCTGAACAGGATAAATCATAATCATCAGGAAGCAAATTTTCCAAGAGAGTTTTGTTTTTTGTATAAATTTTTAAATGTTTATGTTTTAAAAACTGAAAGAATCGCCTAAGAGGAAGACATAACAAAAACAAAATAAGCTATCTCTCCCGTGAGGATATTGAGTTCTAAGCCTGAACAGTGCAAAATATAAATGGCTCTTTAAAAAAATTATTATTTTTAGGCCCTCCCTGATGGCACAGCGGGTTAAAGCACTGCACCAAGAAGCTAAAGCCACTTCCACATGAGTTAGATTCCCGCCTGCCCCGGAGGTGACCACATGGCATGGCAGACCCCTCATGACCCGCCCGCTGTTCTCTTTAGTAGTGTCCTTCGTCGATCTGCCTGTTCTGCTCCCCACTCTGTCTCTGGTGAAGCCTCTCACCGCCCCGAGCCTCTGACCTGTAACCCAGTTCTGTATGCACAAATAAATAAATCTTTAAAAAAATATATTTTTAAATTTAATGAACCATCTTTTGTTGGAATTGAGGGAGACAATATCTTCTGCATATCTTTATTTTTGTTTTTCCAATGACTTACAGGTATCTAGCATTCTGCATGATTTTTCTGTCTCTATTTCTCTTATTGAGGTAATACATAGTAAAGATATTAGCTTAATTCTCTTAAAATGCATAGAACCTGTACAGAGGTTTTATTTATTTTTGTTTTTGTTTTGGTGTTTAAGATTAAAATACATTGCATGACAATATAAGTAATCATCACTATGTCAGTATAAAAGGAGTAGAAATGGACCAATAGCTCTACTGCCTACATATCTAAATATTAACATTGCTCATCATTAGGTCCAATAAAAGGTTGGGAATTCAATTTTTAATTAAGACATTCTACTTAATTATTTAATAAGACAACTAAGATCTAATTCATGTATATCTAAACTTCCCACCCATAAGCCACTTGTTATACTATGCTCTACAGATACTTATCACCCTTGTTTATTTCATTTGTAATGAAAATGCTTCAAGATAAAATAATTGAGTTAATCAAACTTTCTCATATAGTGAACTGAAATTCAATTTAAAAATTACAAAGTTGCAAAGTTGTATCATTACATGTTTAGTTAGGTATTATATGGCAGTAGATTAAGTCTCAAATACTATTTTTTTAAAACTATATATAATATACATATTTTTTTAAAATACAACTTACAAGATAAGTGCAATCTAGTAGAGAAGATAAGTAGAGCCATAAAGTTTCTGGCTTGAACTATTGTGTAAATAATGGTGATTTTTACCAAAGAATCAATAGAAAATGAGAATTTGGGGGATAAAAATCATGAATTCATGATGAAGTGCTTTCATTTATTGAGAGAGAAATGAAATTATTCTCTCTTGTCATGAATTATACTAGGTAACTGCAGGTTGGGATGAACAGAATGGAAGATATTAGTTGTACTAAAGGAGAAAAGATACATGGAAGGTTTCTTTTTCCGTAATTTTGTCAGATTTGTAACTACAGTGATAATCTTGTCCTAAGCTGCAACATTTTCTTTTGTGCAAATGTGTTTGTTGATTTCCTTTATTGTGTAGAAGATATTTAATCTACTTTAGTTCCATTTACTTATAGATACTCATGTTCTTGTTCCCTTTGCCTTTGAAATCAGATCCAAAAAGTATCCTTAAGAAAGATGTCAGTACTGCCTATGTTTTCTTCTAGCAGTTTTATAATTTCAGGTAGCAACATAAAATATTTAATTAATTTTAAGTTAATTTTTCTGCATGGTGTAAGATAGTAGACCAGTTTCATTCATTTGCATGTGATTGTCCAGTTTATCCCAAACTAAATATTGAAGAGACTCTTCATTTCTCTATTGTATGTTCTTCCCTCATTTGTTGTAAATTAATGACCTTATATGAGTAGGCTTATTTCTGGTCACTCTGTTCTATTTCAGTGATCTATCTCTCTCTGTTTTTTATGCCATTACCACAGGTTTTGATCACTGTGTATTTGTATAGATATGCAGATGTATAGAGATAGGGATCCCATTGAACCTGCAGAGGGCTTTTGATAATATGGACATTTTCTCATATTAATTGCTGCAATCTGTAAGCATAGACTATCTTTCCTTTTTTTGTGTGTTTTCAGTGTTCTTCACCAGGGTCCTATTGTTTTCAGTGTATAGTATAGGTCTTTATCTCCTTGGTTAAATTTACTCATAGCTTTTTTTTTTCTTTTTGATACAACTTAAATGGGCTAATTTGTCTTTCTGATGTTTGTTATTAGTGTATAAAAATTCAACAGGTTTTCCAGAAATGTGTATTTAACGAAGGCATTTAATATCTTTCTTCCCATTACTTTCACTTTCCAGTTGCCTTTTTTTTTTTTTCATTTTCCATGTTGTGTGAATAATTAATGTTGGACTTTTAATTTTATTTTCTGGGCATGATTCCATTGTTTCATTTTATGAATACTTATATTGGTAATATGGGCAAAATATCCCTAGAGAAAAAAATTAAAGTCAAACAAACTCTATATGCCTTGTGCTCTAATCAAATGTTGACCTCTGGTAATTGCACACGTCTAGTATCAGCCTGTTGTAAGTCAACAGTTTGTTCTCTTCTTTTCAACTTTGATGACTCAGAGTACTGAAGGGTAATCAAAGTGTATATTTATGTTTTCAGTAAGCTATATACTTTTTATGGGAGACGCTCAAAAACAGACAGTATTGGATCAAATGATGATAATTTCTGCCTAAAGTATAAACATAATGCAGTTGTTTAAAATAAATTCCAACTATTTGATTCTATATAAACCTCTTCAGAACACAATGAAATGTTACATAAGTGGTGATATTAGTTTGAATTTACCAAAGCATTTCAATTGTATGTTTTTCATATTGTTTGACTGCTAATTGTTATTTTATCTTTGTGTTTATTAATCAAAGCTGAGGTGAATTTATATTTAATTTAAAGGTCAGAAAATATCTGTTGTAATAGCTATACATAAAAATCAGTGCAGGTCTCCAATGGGCAGTGAAATATTGAAATCCACTGGAAGGATACACAGGGCAGATTACTCTGATCTGAATTTGAAATAATTCTAAAGGTATAATTTTTCAGAGGAAATAAGCAGATAATATAAGTGATAAAGCACATAAAATAGAATTTTTAAAAGTATTTAGTAAGTGTTCTTCATTTGTATCCAATGACCTAAAATATAATAAATATAATCACTATCTTTGATTTTTATCTTTCAATAGACTTATTTTCCTTACACTTTTTCACTTGCTGCATATGCCATATATTTGACAAATGTATAATAACATGTATCTGTCACTACAATATAGTACAGGATGGTTTCACTGCTCCAAAAAATCCTGTGTGTTCTGCCTACTCATACTTCACCCTGATCCTAACTCCTGGCAACCAACACTGATATTTTTATTTTTATTTTTACTGTCTCCATAGTTTTTCTTTTTCCAGAATACCATATACTTGGAATCATACAGTATGAAACGTTTTTAGATTGACCTCTTAGTTAATAGTATTCATTTATGATTCAATATTTGTTTAGTGTTATCTTGATTTAAGTTGCATTCCCTGATGTTATATGATGTGGAGCTTTTTAAAATAGGCTTATTTTCCATGTCTAAATCTTCTTTAGTGAGGTATCAATTAAGAACTTTGTTTCATTTCTTAATTGAGTATTTTATTTGTTGTTGAGTTTTCGGAGTTCTTTGTATATTTTGGATAACAGACCTTAACCAGAGGTAAATTTTGCAAATATTTTCTTGCCAGTATCGTTTGCAAAGTCGAATTTTTTTTTTAATATCAACCACATTTTTTTTAAAAGATTTATTTATTTATTCATACAGAACTGGAGTACAAGTTAGAGGTGCAGGGGTGGTAAGAGAATTTACCAGAGACAGAGTGGGGAGCAGAACAAGCAGACTGACCAAGTACACTGCTGATCCGAGCATCGGGCAGGTCAAGGTCAGGAGAGATCTGCCGCACCATATGGATCACCTCTAGGGCCGGATGGAGCACACACTGAAGCTGCTGCAGCCAGCTTGCAGTGCTGCGTCCTAACCCATTGTGACACCAGGAAGGGTCCTCAACCCCAATTTTAAGTGAAAACAAGGGAAGGTAAAATTGAGTGATTAAATGTAATTAATATCATATTTCAGCTATTTCTTTAAAATGAAGAAATTAAATACCATGAATACTCTATGCGGGACTCCTGACTACCTCAGTAGCCTAGTGAACTCCCCTCCAGCCTCTCTAAACTTTAACTTCAGCTCTTTCATTTTGAAACTTCCAGCCTGAGGGTCTTTGGATAAAATTCCCACCCTGTTTGTGTGGAATGTACTTTTAGCTAAAAATTATTTCACAGAGACCTAAGTTGAGTTTACAAGTTAGTGACCATCTTATATTTCATCTTACGTCCTATTTTTTCTCCACCCTGTCTTTTGACTATCGTTTAATTAATACTCTAACATCAAATGCCTTTATGGGCAATGGAAGTAAGTATTTGCAAATAGTTACGTCAGTGAACTGAACTAAGAGAGATAGAAGGCAAGATATAAGGAAGTGGAGAGAAATATGAAAAAGAAAATGCTCTTCTATCTTTAAAAATGTTGGACACATTTGTTTTATAATCAGAAGAGGGAGTACACCAAATCAGCTACATCAATGCACTCCCAACCTTTTCTTAATAAATTACTATTACTTTTTATATGATAGTTAAATAAAATTATGTAGGACTTCATAATTTGAAAAATGTGAAATAATAATCCATGTTCTAACTAGAACATATTACCCCATTTTGTACAGCAAAGCTAGCATCTAATTTTCATTCTAATACTTATTAACTGTGATATAGGATGGTAATTTAAATCTCTCCCAACCACAGTTTTCTGATTGGTGTAAGACAATTCTATTTCAGAAAATTATTTAGGTTTTGATGAGGTAATGTATTATTAAATCCACAACACAGAATTTTGCATGTGTGCTTAGTAGCTTAAGGTTATTAACAATGATGTAATCATTGCTACTATTTTTGTGACATTCCTTCATCATCATCACTGCCATTATCATTAAAAGAAAATTTGTCTAAGGGTAAGGAAATTGTGTCCTTTCTCAGTAATGAAAAAGAGTCTTTGGACAAATCTTTAATTTCAATGTTGAAATCTAAAAAATGGGAAAGCAGTTTTTGTCTTGTTAATAGAGAAAGTCTTCTATGAGACTCATATGAATGAATATGAAGGAGATTTGAACCCTTCAAGTTATACTTATTCATGTTACATCTTATATCACAAGTGTTCAGAAATTTGAAGTAAAGTTGTAATGAGACTAAGACTAAATATTTCAATCCTTTAGGCAAAAATTTTTATTCAATGGCCTGAAGGGTATTCCTCACTAGGGACCAGTCAATATATATTTTGTTGCTGTTGTTGTTTAGATTATAGAGCAAAGATAATAATTAAAAATTGTATGGAGACAATTATCTTAGGCAAAACAAATATATTTTTAAAGATTTATTTATTTATGCATACAAGAGCGAGGATGTGAGGTGGTAGCGGTGTGGGTGAGTAGATTCACCAGAAACAGAGTGGGGAGCAGAACAGGCGATTGAAGTAATCTGCTGAGGGGAGCAGTGGGCAGGATAGGAAAGGTCTGCTGCACCACATGGGTCAGCTCCTTGGTTAGGGATCAAACTCTCACTGCAGCAGCTGCAGATAGTTTCATGATGCTGAGACTTAACTCCTGTGTCAACAGGGAAGCCCCCCAAGCAAATATTTTAATGAAAAGGTTCTGAAAGTACTTCATCTTCTTGATTTTAAAGTGCTACTTTGATCACCTACATTATTTTATGTATAATTTATTGTGTTGACGTTTCTTCATTTTGTAAGTGAATTCTCAAATGTTTGTAGGTCCACATTTGATTACCTTTCCTACTGATACCTTTAAAAATATGTCAGCAGTTATTGTGTTTTATAGCATAACATGCTGTGCAATATAGAATCACACTTACATTCCCTCTTCACAATTTTTTTAATGTAAAAGAAAATACAAATCTGATTTAGTTAAGAGTCTGACAATTTCACACAAAACCTCATTATTTATTCACAAGAGACAACCTAGTGTGGTGGAAAAATACAGACCTTGAAGTCAATGAAATTTAGAATCGATTACAATACTAGATTTTTCAGATAATCATTTCATTAGCTGGAAGAAATTACCTGTGTTTTGTAAGCTTCTGATTCTTTTGTAATGGTTACCTTACACATGAATGCTGTGGAAATAAATGAGATGATATGAGACCTGCAAATATCAGCACCATGCAGGGATCAAAACTGCTCAAACAATTAGTTTCTGTTTTTCCTCTTACTCCAAATTGTATACATCTAGAAGAGAATGTTGTACATAACTTTAGACACCACCTTAATTTACCAATAGAGCAGTTCACTATAGCCCAAAGGAGATTAATTGTTTATTTGTGGGGATAAGGGAGTGTCCTTATAGAGAATAATGGTAGTGGGATCCACAATGTCAAAAGAAAAAAAAGAGGCGTTTACTGCTATTCATAAAAATATATCTAAATGCAAGCCAAACAAATGGACTGTTTGATCTATGTAAATTATTTTTTATAAAGAGGTTGTTGGTAGTAAGTGGGGTCTTGGAGGAGTTTGAATCTGCTATTTTAAAGGATTGGAAATTGTCTAACTCTAAATGGAAAACAGGTCTAATGATTTTTTTAAAAAGATTTATTTATTTATGCATACAGAGCTGGGGTACAGGTCAGAGGTGTAGGGTCAGTGAGTGGATTCACCAGAGACAGAGTAGGGAGCAGAACTGAGGAAGTTCACTGCTGAGGGGAGCAGCAGGTGGGTCAGGAGAGGTCTGCTGCACCATGTGGGTCACCTTTAGGGCAGGGATCGAACTCATGCTGAAGAGGTTTTAGCTTCTTAGTGTTGTGCTTTAATCTGTTTTAACCCGCTGTGCCATGAGGGAGGGCCTACTGGTGCAGTGGGTTAAACCGCTACACTGCGAGCTGGCTGCAGCTGCTTCAGTGTGAGTTGGATCCAGGCTCCAAGGTGATCCACCCTTATCCCAAATTATTTCTGTGAATAAATGCATCGATCTCTATACCATATATTTGTAAAGAACTCAGAATGTTGCCAACATGTTAAATATGTCCCATGAATTTTATGACATTTATAGAGTATCACATTACTTCTACAGAAGTGTAAACTAAGACTTAAATAAATTCAACAACACACCCCAGGTTCACATGGTGAAAAACTGCTGATGCCAATATTTGAACTCAGATTTACATGAGATCCCAGTCTCTTGCTCATGATTGGCAGAGAAGAGAGCCTGAAAGGAAATTCACTATAAATAAGAGTGAAGTGGGTAAGATCAACACCAAGCCTTCACTGTTTCTGGATGTATCTTAATTTAAATGAATTATAGAACGTTTATTTATTTATTTTATTCATGCATATAGAACTGGTACAGGCCAGAGTTGCAGGTGTGGTAAAAGGATTCACCAGAAACAGAGTGGGGAGCCTAACATGCAGATCAAGGAAGTACACTGCTGAGGGGAGCAGCGGAAGGGTCAGGAGAGGTCTGCCAAGCCATGTGGGTCACCTCTGGGGCCAGGGATTGAACCAGTACTGAAGTGGCTGCAGCTGCTTTGCAGTACTGTGCCCTGACCTGTTGGGCCACCAGGGAGGGCTGATTTATAGAACATTTATAAAATAGAACAGCATGCCAACTCTATGGCATGGATCAACATGTAAATTATTTTTCAAAAAAATAAATGCAAGATGTACTTTCATGTTACAATTTATTTATTTAAAGAAACATCTGTGCTACATGGAAAATTTCAGGTATTTTATACAGGAATAGGACCTGGTGACACTGGGTGTAGTACTGACTAAACAACAGTGATGGAAAAGGATGCCCTGACTTTTCTTCGACATCTTTCACACTTGAAAGTTTAGATATTTTATACTTAAAGTAGTGTAGCAAAGAAAACTGCATTTTCATATTTAGAGAACAAGCTTATCTCAATGTGGTCTTCGTTTTTCAAAAAAAACAACCCTTGTGTGTTAAGTAAGAAAGGGATTAGGTAGAAACAGTATTGATTTATGCATATGACTACCCCTTAGTTTCTAGATAATCTCCTGATGTAGTCTTTATCAGCAGAAAGTATGATTAGCATTTAGTCAAGGTATTATTTTTCATCAAGATATTGAAAAAAGTGAATTCTTTTAAAGGAGCAAAAACAGAGCATTCACCTATTTTACTCAAGCAACTTATAGTTTCAAAGTGGTGAAAAGGCCAGATTGATAACACTTAACTGGTACATAAAAATAATTAAGCTTTTCTCTTCCATTTAAGAGTTCAGTTTAGGAATCAAGGAAATTTTTTTCTCTTTATTCAGTCATGTATGATTAGTGACTTTGTGGAATTATCATTTTCCAAGTATAGCAATGCATTGTTAGAGTAAAAACAGGGAAAAGATTAAGGAGTTTAATTTACTTGGCATGTTATAACTATGTTTATTAAAATACAAAGAATTACAGCAAAACTTTATCATTTGTTAATATTACTTTTGCCTCAATGGGGGTTATATTGAGAAAGCAATAATCTCGACATAAAGGCCACTGCCAAGCTGCATTTTTTTAAAAAAATATTTTTATCCTTTCTTGTAAAATAACCCCCTGGGTACTTAAAATGAAATCTACTTATTTTTTGAATATAATTCTTACCCCCCCCAATAAGCTTTCTATGTCTGGTTTATTATTGTAATGTTGTTCAGAACAAAAAGACAGATTCACAATACTTATATATTCACCACTATATCTTACACCATAAGAGATGGGATAAAGAGGGCTGTGTATTATTTCTCAATAAAAGTTGTTTCTTAATGCCACACTTGAGACCTTCCTTTAGATTTTATCATAAAATTAACTGAATTTAGGAAATATATATGCAGACATTAAATTAAATGGAGAAAAATTTTTTTCAAATGAAAATATTCTACTCCCAAAAACCGAATTGAGGCTTTATAAAGGGGGTCAGCTTACCAGCTTAGTTTACTGAGTTTTATATACTGAGTTATATAACTTTTGCCTGTGTTAGGACTCAAAAAAGTGTTTTTCAGAATCAATAAGTAATCCTCCGTTTCCAAGCATGAAAGTTGACAGAGAGTTAGTTTTGATAAGGTTGAGATGTGCAAAATAAATACCAAGGAAATACAGGCAGTTTTCTAAGCATTTGTCATGACATTGGTATATTATTTAATACCTTATGATGGAAACAATCTTTGCTATGAGAAAAATGGTATTATATTTAGAGAGGACAAGAACATATTTATCAGGACCAGAATAATATTTGTTAGGGTTTCCTGAGAGTTTGAAGGAAAAAAAATGGACTAAAAACCTTGGGCAAAGATATATTCTATGATTCCAGACAGCCCCTTGTCTTACCAGCTTGCTCTTGAGATTTATGCCCTATGTAGTAGGATCTATAATTGTTTCTGTATTAAGCATTTTATGTCTGTTTATTAGACACATATCTTTTAGTGGATTAGTTGCTATTTCTTAGAACTTATGAAATTCCCCAAGTACTCACATTTACAGTGTGTAAGGAACTATACAGAACAAACTGACAAAAACTATACTAAGATAGGGTTATAAGGAGTGTACTTAAGGTACATTTACTTTATTCACAAGAGTCATACATAATTGAGATCTAAGAGATCCAGAAATTAGTTTTAACCAAAAAAACTTTGCTTTTTGTATGTGCTTATACTATGAGACACCAAAAGGATTATATATAAATTATTAAAATTCTATCATTGCATAAGGTCAAATTACTAGATACTACCTAGCAGCTTAACTGAATTTAATTCTTATTAATATATTTATAAAATGTAAATACTATATAAATCATTTTCATTAAAAGTTATACTTAAGGGGCCCTTCCTGGTGGTGAAATGGGTTAGGACGCAGCACTGCAAGTTCACCGCAGTTGCTTCAGTCTGAGTTCTAGCCCAGTCCCAGAGGTAACCCACATGGCGCAGCAGACCTCTCCTGTCCCTCCCTCTGCTCCCCTCAGCAGTGTACTTTATCGATCTGCCTGTTCTGCTCCCCACTCTGTCTCTGGGGAAGCCTCTCACCGCCCCTGCAACTAACTTGTACCTCAGTTCTGTATGCATAAATAAATAAATCTTAAAGAACAATGTTATATTTAAAGTAAAACTTCTGTCATGACCTCACAAGATAAGTGTAAACTCTCCCCATCACAACCTTTGCAGAGATAACCAGTTTCCCTCTTCAATTCTCTTCACTACTTAAGGACCGCTAAAAAAAAACTACTACTGTTTTCCTTTCTTAATTAAATATAAACATGTATTTACTTGTTTTTATATTATTTCCATTGTAGTTTTCCTGTACTCCAAAGCTATCACTAACAATGTTTAATGATTTAAGCAATACATATTAAATTTGCCTACTAATATTTACTTGTACATTTTTACAAATAGTAAACCTTCTTATTTTTGACAAATGTATAGAGGTGTGTACTTATCACAGTCTGCAAGTGGCAGACCCCCTCAGTACTAAAATCTGGCATCTCTTGTCTGTTCTCATTTTCTATTATTTTGCCTTTTCCAGTATATCATGCCAATAGAATCAAGAAACATACAGCCCTTTGACCTATACTTCTTTCCATTATCTTAGTGCATGTAAGCATTGCTCTTTCTTATTGTTGTGTAGTTTTGGTTTGAATGGATTCACTACAATCTGTTCATCCTTTCACCAGCAAAAGGACATTTCACATACTTTTAATCTCACCTGTTCATTGCAATATTCTGTGTTGATAGGGAAAATGGCTAACTTCAGGCCTCTATCATATACAATTTGGCTACTAGTATATAAAATGGTAATTCACATTTACATAAAATATTCACGATCTAGTAGGTTTCTCAAAGGCATTAGAATCTTTGTCATTTTTACATGTTTTAGAGCTTATGAATGTTATTTGCAAATGTTTGAGCAATAAAACAGTAACATTATGAAATACCTTCTGTCAGGGTGCTCAAAGCTCTATGTGTATGTAATAATTACAACATTATAAAAATATAGTAAGCAATCATCCACTAAAATTAATGTAAGGAGAAAAGTTTTGAATAGTGTTATATAAATGTAAAGAGGTTTAATTGTAAATTCAAAAGAAAATAGACTACAAACATGATGAAATGCAAAGACTAACACAAATCAAGCCAAGCACATTTGTCTTTGTGAGAGGAATTATAAAAATGTTTGGCAGTAAACTGAAAATGCTTATAAGTTGTTTCAACATAATGATACACCCTGAGTGATTTTCTTGGTTTTATAACTTTATAAAGTCATGACCCAGTACCTTGTATGTGCTTTCTTGTGAAGTTATCATCTAATTATGAAGTGACTAAATATTAAAGTGCAGCAGTGAATCTACTACAGCCTCCACTGTTACCTCTGATGTTTAAAACTCTTTAACAGAAACTACCTGCTTTAACTATCAATAGAAAAAGATTAAATATTATGGGGTTGTGTGGTGAAGTGAAACAGAGATTGTTTTATTCCCTATTAATGTCATGATTGGATTATTAGAAATACAGTATTTGTTTCAAAATAATTTTTTTCTTTAAATATGTATTAGAAGATACTTGAAACGACAAATTTATTCCTGGCAGTTAGTGGGTATATTGAAATCAATGGAAATAGGTATAGTTTGTATATTTCCTTCTATTCTCAATGTCCCTTCACCTCAAACCCAAAACTGCTAGTATTTTATGAAAACATTATACAATACTTCAAGGGAAACAAACAGGTTTCTCAATTCTAGAATTTATTAAAGATGCTTTCTTGGATCTCTGTTTTGGAGTGTGTTTCTGTGTGTGTGTGTGTGTGTGTGTGTTACATGAGCAATTGATAAAGAAAACTTAAGGTCTGATCAAATAGCTCATTTTTATAATTCATCCCTCAGAACAACTGTTTTATAGTTCTTCATTGCTTCTGACCTCATTCTACTTTCCAGAATATCTTTCCAAAACACTAAAATGTGTTCTTATACCCAGGCTGCATTTCAGTTACCCCTTGTAAATACTTGCCCATACTATAAAATTACATTCTTATCCCTTATATACTCATATATATATATATATATATATATATATATATATATATATATATATATATAAGATTTATTCCTTAATAAGAGTTCTTTTTTAAAAGTTAAAATCCTCACTAAATTAGTGCTTACTGAAATGTGAGTAGTGTCTATATTGTTTAGGTATATTCATCTAAAAGTATGCTTCCATATTAAAAAAAAAAAACAGATGTTACATGATGAAGTATCATGCTAGATTGGTGGTAGGTGAATTATGACTCCTAAGGAAATTCTAAAACTTCAGTTTCCAAATTGTGAATATGTTGTTTAAGATGGCAAAAGGAACTTTCTAGATGCAATTGCACTGACTAATCAGTTGAATTTAAAAGAGGAAGTTTACCTTGTGTTATCCTGCATCAGGGATTCAGTATAATCACATGGTTTCTCAAAAGCAGAACATAGGGCAGAAAGGGAATTCAGATGAAATCAAAGAAGAGGATTCAATGTTCCTTTCTTAATTTAATTTTGAAGGAGATAATTTAAGAAAACAGGATTTTAGTTCTGTGATGACAAGATACTGAATTCTGCCATCAACTACAGATCTTGGAAAAATTTAATATGAAGCCCTAGGTGAAGTTGTAGCTCTGAAAGATACTTTAACACTTTAATAGCACTGCATTATTCATCCATTCAAAAATTTTTCTTATTTAAAAGAATAGTCATTTAAAACTAAATTGGATAAAGCTCTTAGCCTCGAAAATTTCTAAAGGAATAAAAGACAAAATACATGTTAAATTATATTGAATGATTGAAAGATTTTTTTTTTATGAAACAGGTATGAATAATTGCTCTGAGACTTGAAAAAAAGTAAATTATACTTAAATTTAGGATATGTTGGAAGGTTTCCTGTAAGTATTAGACATCTAAGCTGAATTGAATCAAATTTCACTATTTTGTTTTGGCAAGTAGTTGAAAGAGTTAACTTCTACACTATTGGCTCATCTGTCATCTTTATATTTGCTAACTATTGAATAAATATATTTTTACATATATTAGTATCCTATATCAGTCTTAACATAAGATTCTAAAATTATTATTATATGTACGTGTGATTAAAGGGGCACACAGACTAGAAAAAAAATTAGGGGAAAAGTAGTGATCTACATATGACTCATTATTATTAGCACTAAAGTGATGAAACAAGATTTCAGTGTATTAGAATATTTTGGCTTAAAAATGTCAGTGATAGGACCCTCCCTGGTGGCGCAGCGGGCTAAAGCACAGCACTAAGAAGCCTAAGCCACTTCCGCATGAGTTTGATTCCCGCCTGCCCTGGAGGAGATCCACATGGCGAGGCAGCCCTCTCCTGACCCGCCCGCTGCTCCCCTCAGCAGTGTACTTCATTAATCTGCCTGTTCTGCTCCCCACTCTGTCTCTGGTGAATCCTCTCACCCTCCGCATCTCTGGCCTGTACCCCAGTTCTGTATGAATAAATAAATAAATCTTAAAAAATAAAATAAAATAAAAAAAATGTCAGTGATAAAGAAATAGTGATATATAGTTAATTAAGCTATATCACTAAAAACACTGATTCATGATAAAGAGCTAATTTTTTTCTTAATCTCTTTAAAGGAGATAATGTCATACCAATTATGCTTCAGTAACTGAGGTACAGTAGTGCTAGATTAAGAATATACACAGAAAACACATTAGCAAACTTTTGATTTCTATTCTTTTTTTTTTTCTTAATAGAGCAAATTTGAACAGCACCTTATGTGCAAAGATAAGCAGCACCTGGTCAAACTGTGGGATGCCCCCCATCCCCAACATTTCTGACTCCCACTTTACCTTCTTAGTAAAAGAGTTGTAAATACTTTTCTGAACACTTACCTTTTTAAAATATTTATTTATTTATGCACACAAGAACTGGGATACAGGACAGAATTGGGGGAGGTGAGAGGATTCACTAGGGACAGAGTGGGGAACAGAACAGGTGGAGCTACTGAAATGCATATCAGGAGAGGTCTGCTGCACCATATGGGTCAGCTCCCTCCTCTGGGATTGAACAGAACAGGGGAGCAGCAGGCAGATCAGGAGAGATCTTCTGCACCATGTGGGTCAGCTCCCTGCCCTGGGATTGAACTTGTCCTGCATTGGCTATGGATAGTCTCTTAGTGCAGTGCTTTAACCATTGTACTACCAGGGAGGCCCCTCTGAATACTTATCTTTTCTGAAATTTTCTCTTACATGTTTTCATGTGCTTAATTTCATTTTTCACTTTTGTTTTCCAATGTTATCCTGTCCAGTGTTTGCTCAATAACAAAACTTCCAAATGTTGAGCATCTGTTTATGCCAGCTCATGATAACTAATCTATTTATTTGCCGGCTACTTTATATAATCTTTTGGAACCTTATCGCTTATTTTTAGCTGGAACTTAAGAACAAAATTTGAAGACTGGCATTTATGGGACACAGGACTTTCAGACCACCCATCTCCTGGCTGCATATTTTCAAATTTTATGCCTCATCTGCTAAACTCTCTCTCAACACAAACCCCGACTGTGCAGCTGTGTAAATGATGTGTTCCTGTGGCCAGGTGTGCCAAAGATGACTGTGGCGATACCCCTTGTCAAGTAATCCTCCCACTAGAAGAGACACTGATAACATTGATTTTCAAATGTTGACAGGCTGGCTGGCTTAAGCCAGATAGTTCAAGATTGTGGCAGAATGTTTTCATTTGAAGCAGGATGGCTAGCTGTGTTATAAGATCTGGGAATGGCAGGGGCACCTCTTCTTACTAACAGTTACTTGGAAGCGTTGTCTTTGCAGACTTGGAAATCTTAACATGCAGTTCTGCCGCCTTTTAAGATTGCCCTGTTACTCTTCTACTGGTACTAAAAAATCATCCAAATCATAGGTTTGGGGTCAAAAACATCAGTTATGCAAACTAATTAAAACTGATAAACTCATTAATTGACTTATTTAACTTATTTACTTATGAGCTATGCTGAACACCTCACTCTTTAAGCAAATTTTTCCTTTTTTTTAATTTACAAAATGAAATTTGAGGTGTGCTTGCCTTTAGAGTATCAGTGCTGACCACATTGCAGCCAAGTGACATTGCTTTATTATGTTGAGAGGATATCCCAGGCTTTTATTGTTAAAAGATGACTTTTGTTTGTGTTCTCTTTCACATGACATCTACTATGAAAAGTGGTGTTAGAGGTGTATTTTAAATAGCAAGCTGACACCAGTTAAGTAAAGAAGGATATTAAAATATTTTGCATTGGTAATTCAAGTTAGGGATTAAATCAGTGAATTAAAATTTGTGATTGATTAAGTTCTGATTTGCTAAGTTAGAGAATAACTATGTTAATTTTTAATACCATTTAGAACTTTTTTCCAGTCCAAATCAGAGATCATTTGTCTGACATACTACAATATTTCCTACCAAGATATTTGGTATATGTAAAATGGACTCAGTGAATATAAAACAGTGCTTATTGTTTATCATGAAACTTTAAAAAAATACATTGTTTTTATTATCTTTTAAGTCATTCTTTTTTCTCATTTTTCTTGAGTTAGCTGATGTCTTCTTGACTCAAGGATAACCTAGTTTCTTCTATGTCTACTTCTGTTTTGTTTTTGTTTTACCCACCATCTCTTGTAGAAACAGTCTTCAATAGGCAATTAAATTGTTGTATCTGGAGACTTAGAAAAGTCTTTGCCTGCAATTCTAATACAATAAAGAATACTTGATATTTTAATAATGCAAACAACTTATTAACAGAAACTTACAATTAAATTGGTAGTAATAGAAGTCATTGCTGTTTTTTGAAGGTTTAATCTCTCTTAATTTTTATTTAAGAGAGCTCTTGTGTAATAGTTAAAGCCTGTACTTTCTGCCTTCTGTTTTTCAGCCTATCTCTTTTTTTGTCTGTTTACACTTTTGATCATAACTCAGATTGACAATTAAGAATTTCTCCATTTTAATGTTTTGTTCTTATTGCTTATTTGCCTAAAACTGGAAATTACAGTCCCTACCATAATTGTAACTAGGATTATTGTACATCATATTTAGTATATGCATATTGAATAATTTATTGTTTTCTGCATCTGTGTTTGAGATTTCAACTTATTATGTATATTCTTTCCATTGAACAACTAAGAGGTAAATATCATGCATTTTTTCAAAAGTATTTTAGTGCTTTCTGTGTATCTTTTACATTTTCAGAAATAGTTTATACTGAGTACCTGAATGTCTTGATTCTAGCCCTTTTATTTAAAAAAATGTGGAGACTGCTTGATAGTAAGAATGTTAAAAAATTTTATTGGTCCCATTTAGGTCTACCTCAGAAAGAAATAATTTACATTTTCATATGTCAAATATCTACAGCCTTCTAATTTAATTTCCTCCTGCCAGCACAGTATAGTCACTCAGTTGTTAGGGGAATGATTATTGTAGAGGTGATAATTCTGCTAGTGTTTGAGATGATGAGATGTTAACAGGAGATGAGATGAGATGTTAACAGGAGACACTGTAATACATTTGTCCCTACAAATGTTTCTCCAGGATCTTATGTATCATTTATTGATAAAATCGATGACAGCACTAAAAATATCCTGTTATCTCAATTATGCTCAAATATTAAGGGTGACAGAATTGCATCATTCTTTTGTGAACACTTATCAGGTTCTCACTGACTTTGAAGCCTAGACTAATTTACTGAACAGATAAGTATTTAGGCAACAATGAAAGTAGCAAGAAGTTGAGACACATTTATTCAGGGCCAAAGAGTCTATTTTGAGACTGGAACAAAACAGTCTATTTGTACTTTTAGTCTAAATTTACATATGTTTCACATGTATTAATTTTTAACATGGACCTGATTTTTTTATCATTATAAAATGATGATGAGATTGACTTCTTAGCATTTGGTAGTGCTAAAATTTGGAAGGTAACTTAAAGTTTATCTATTTCAACTTCTCAGACACTGCAAATTTTTTCTTTCCAGCATCTCAGAGATCTTTTTTTTTTGTCCAGTTCTATAAATAGGAAGCTCACTACTTCAGAATAAAAAGATACTGTTTTAAAATGTGTTGTAACAGTAAGTTTATTGTATCTTCCTATCACTTAAAAAATTCTTCCCATTGAGAAAATGTACACTTGTTGTATACACATAAATATGTTTAAACTTAAATGTTTAAATTGCTAGGGGTAACATGTGTTTCTTGTGCACTTTTAATTTTTCATTAGGCACAAAATGTAAAATAGTGATCCCAGCGATTGTGAAATACCACATCCATCCCACACCAATTCTTGCTTATGTAACCCTGGCACAGATCTGTAAATTAAATTGAAGTACTAGGATGGTCTTTTACTATGTCCTTCCATACCTTAGAATTATATACTTTCATTTGTTTTTGTTTTTTGTTCTTTTCATGTAAAGTTCGTTTGAAGAAAATGTGAGTAATTTTATCTTTTCTTTGTTCTTGTATTGATAAAAAGCTAAGCTATGCCTTTTGTTTGTCTTTTCAAATGCTTGTTGACTTGTTCTTTTAACATAAAAATTCATTCCAGCTTCTGACTTTAAACCTTACAGAAATGTTATGGCTTCTGAAGTTTTAAATTCTCCCTAAAGTGATCTTCCACCCGGTACCACTTGTGAAGAGCTACACCCCCCTCCCAATTGTATGTGTTTCTATTTGTCAATTACTTGACTCAGAATTTATACTGTAAATTTGTAAATTTTAATGTATACTAGGCTGGTGTACAGACCGGCAAAATTGGTTGAGCCTCTTAAAATATTTTGCATCAAACATTATGCTTATGTTGCAATCATCAAAGCAGATATTACTTGAGTAGAGCAGGATCAGGAGAGCCCATTCCTGGCACTATTCCAGGTGCTCTTCATTATGATCCTGTTTTCAGTCTATGGCAGTTTCTTGTTCTCCACTAGCTGCCATATCAACTTTTTTTGTTTGCCCAGGTACAGGGATCACAAAGGGTTGAGCCTTTCCTTTCTTTTTATGAATAATGTTTCCTTACCTTTATTCTTCATCTGAAAATGTCTTCAAATCTAGTATTACTAAAATAAACACGGTTGAGCAATGGTCTGCAACTCTTTCATGTTTGTTTTAAGCACTTCAGTTTTAACTATGTCTGTTAAAAGTGCAAATGTCAAGAACCTGTTGACAGGATTTTTTTTTTCTTTCTAATATTTTTTCTAGCCTTTTAGGCATTTTATTATTATTATTATTATCTTATTAGAATCTTTTCATTCTCTATTATAAAGCAAGGGATAGAGCACTGTATCTTAAACCTATTCAACTCCTATATCTATTAACACCAATTTGTATTTATAGCAGACTTCATTAGTGCCTACCACAGGCTGGTAAGGTTAATGCAATCGTCACCTTCAGTATCAATGGAATGATAATCTCACTGTTTCCCTAGGATAACATCACATTTTGAGTTCCATGTGGTTTCTCTTGGAGTTCTCAGGGAACACTCCCCACTAATTCTTGCCGTAACAGTTTACTTGCTTACTTCAGCTGTCTACTGGAGGCTCTTGGGCAGTTTTCTTTTCCTGTGTCCTGGCCATTCCAGCCTATTCCTATTATCTGTTAACCTCTTAGATTGACATTATTAGTCAGGCTCCTTTAAAATATTTAAAACATAAACTAGGCCCTGCTTGGTGGCGCAGAGGGTTAAAGCAAAGCACTGCAAGTTGGCAGCAGCCACTTCAGTGCAGAGTTGGATACCCTGCCTAGAGGCGACCCTCCTGTCTCACCCGATGCGCCCCTCAGCAGTGTTCTTTGTACACTGCCTGTTCTGCTTCCCACTCTGTCTCTGATGAATCCTCTCATTACCCCTGCACCTCTGGCCTGTATCCCAATTATATAAAAAACAATAATAATAACATTAGACTGAAATATAATCTTTTCTTTCTCTGCCAAATTAACACTGAGTTGAATTTCTGTCTAAATATAAATATTTGTTTATGAGTTAAGTTTTAAATTACCTTATTCAAATAAAAACATATATGAGAAATTTAAACCTTAAGTGGCCTATGAAAACTGATTTATCCCACCACCTAATTTTTCTTTATAAGGATGTAATAAACATGCATGCAAGCAGTTGCAATGACTTGAACAATATAATGCAATTTTATCTAATTCAAGTACTTAGAATTATAGGATTTTAAGAATTAATAGTGGCATGTTAATTCCATATCCCAACCTTAATTTAGGAAAGAATAAACTGAGGTCCAGAGAAGTTAACTGATTTGTACAAGGTCACACAGCTAATTTATGACAAAGCTGGAAGAATCAACTAGATTTCCTGATCCTTAGCCCTGTGACCTTTTCACAGTAAGCTTAAAGTCTTTAGCAATTAGTATTACTTCAATAATCCATTGATAAGACATTTGATGTTTAATTTGAAAGAAATACATTTTGACATCCATTAATTCATTTTATCCCTTCAACCTCCCTGCAAAATTATCATCAGTCTCATTTTTATACATGTAATAGAATGGATTAAGTAATATGCCTAAGGTCATATTAATATGGAATGAAATATAAATTTGAAGCAATATTTTGTCTGACTCCAGATCCCAAACTCTTTCAAAACTTAATGTTCTTCAAGTTTTCATTAGGCATTAATGTTATACTATTTTGGAGGACTCCTTAGTGAAACATTTACAATTAATCTTTATCATGACTTAGAAATAAAGTCTATCTGAATTTGTTTTTTTTCTGATATTGCTCTATCATAAGGCTTTCCTTAAAGTAAGAATCATGTTAAAATATATGCAGTAATAAATGTTTAGAGTGCATATATCAGTGATCAACTAATCTTTGAGTGGTGATTACATTAGAAGTGATTCAATCATTATTTTGTGCTCTGAACAGATTTTAGTGTATTTGTATGAATGCATACATGTATGAGAATTGTGCTGATTATCTTTTCACCCTATCAACATTGTTTTAAATGCTTATCCAAGGCCCAAGGTATAATTTTCCTTGGAACCTTAGCATCAACTTTCAGAATAAAAATTTGTCATCAGAGGTTTCTCAGTGCCTATCGACTGCATTTCTGAATTAACAACAAATGCAGATTTGTCTTTGATGGCTCTTTTATGGCTGCGTGCAGCTGGAGAAAAAACAACTGCCAAGGGAACTCAATTTTCTTTATCATCAATTTGACATTGGTTAACAGATGGCTTCTGGATACCATGGTAGTCTTCTTAATTTGTCTCTTTATACAGTGCTGCAAATACCCTTGGTTAATTGCCTGATTATTACATCTAATTCTTTGTCAACAATATACCTCATTGTTTTGGGACACATCGTAGAAGATAGGTTATAAAAGCAGGTATCTGGATATTGAACTACTAGTATGTCTTTGAAATAGAATATCTATAGGTAGTGCAATGTGTTAACTATCCCTGTCATGAAATCTAGTTAACTTTTTCTAAAATGTTGCATTTATCCTGAAGATACAAATTCTCGAGACAATGTCAGACAAAAGACAGCAGAAGAATGGTGTCTACTAAGTAACAAAAAAAAAAAAAATGAAAACAAACACAGACACTTTAATGTAAACATCTTGCCAACTGAACATTAATGCCAGGTTAACTGCAACTGAAATCTTTCTTCTTTCCTTTGTATAGCATTTAAGTGGGTATGCATTAAGTATTATAATTGGGAAAGAGAACATTTTTCCACTGGATTCAAATAAAATGTGAAAATAAGTTTAAAATTGATTGAACCTTTTGGTGTTTCTTATAGAAACAGACCCTTTCTCTGACTGCTTTAGAAAACCAAAGAAATGTACAGACTTAAAATATAAAGAGTTCAAGAGAGCTGATTTATTTAGACAATACTGCATATAATAGTATACATATACCTGTGCATTTATAAAAATAATACAATGCATTATAAAAGTTTTCATTGATTATTTTAAAATAACTTTATTTTATCAACTCTGTCAGTGATGTATTTCCTAACCATATAAATTAAAGCTCATTTTAATTTAAGCTTTGGGTCTTAGTTTTTGTTTTTGTTTTTTTCCATGTATCCATTACTAAATGGTGAGACTGTCTCCAAAACTGATGTGCAATTATAACAATACTTCTACTTACAATAATACTTACACTTTTAACAAAATAAGTTACTATCTAAGCATTTTAAATATATTCAAGAGATAGACTCAGAGGAATCAGATATAGCATTTTGCCACTGTGATAGAAGAAGATCTGAATTAATAATGGCTAGTAATGAATATTCTATTGAAGTTTATGCTGCCACCTATGGGGAATGAAAATTCTTGGTAATTAATAGAAAATGTGGAAATTACTGTTGCCAATTATGAAAGAAAAATGAAACTTCTAAGTGGATTTTATTACTTTTTTTTTTTTTAAGATTGATTCATTTATTCATACAGAACTGGGGTACAGGCCAGAGATGCAGAGGGTGAGAGGATTCACCAGAGACAGAGAGGAGAGCAGAACAGGTAGATGGACGAAGTACACTGCTGAGGGGAGCCGTGGGCGGGTCAAGAGAGGTCTGCCATGCCATGTGGATCTCCTCCGGGGCAGGCAGGAATCGAACTCATGCAGAAGTGGCTTAAGCTTCTTAGTGCTGTGCTTTAACCCGCTGCGCCACCAGGGAGGGTCAGATTTTATTACTTTTTAACTGTCAAAAAGAAAGTCCATTTGTAAAAAGTTTTAAGCCTTTTGACTAGTTCTTAGAAATCTCAGCTTTGAGATGTCCTCATGGAAATTGAGCTATAAAATCCACAAGGTTCATTTCTAAGGAACATTTTAAGTGTAAATTTTGTGTCTTTGCAATCAAGTAATAAAAAATAATATAGTGTGAATTAACTATACTTACGATGAAAACTTGTGTAAGTAACTTAATATTTCTGCTCCATTTTCTTCACATACCTTCTGTCCTTTTAACATATATCTTATTCAAACAGGAAAACAGATGAAAATGCTTAGTGGCCTCTAGTCAGCCAATATAGTAATAATATAAAATGGGAAGAAACAAACTTTAGATTAGGATGGTAGTCTTTTATCAAAAGTCATGCTCTAACATTTGCTATTTCTATCATATAGGGAAAGTAACTGAGTCTTCATCAAAAAATAAAACTGGTGTATCTGATTTATAGGAATGCCAAAAGCAATACGTGCAATACTTAATAGTGTCTCTTGCTAACACAAAATAGAGTCTCAATAAATTTTTGTTTGCTTTTCTCTCAAAATATGGTGCTATGTTAACATGACCCAGAAAACCTTCCTTGTGATAATACAGTGATTTCTCCTTAAAAAAAGGGAGGCACTGTGTTCCCCACCTTCACGTAATTTTGAGCGGAGCTGATTGACCATGTGATGCTATATAACACAGAAAGCAAGGAGGCTAAAGGGAGACACCTGGAGAAGGGCTGGCTTGTTTCTCGGCTTTGGGCTTGCACCAGGGACTTCTTGGAGATGCATAGAGGAGAAACATGTAGAGACACTTGAAGGGGAAAGATGGGTGAGTGCCATGAGGGCCAGAGACACAAGGAGGCTGACAGTGGCGCTTTGATTCTGGATCTGTACTTTGTTTGCTCTTTTAACCCCATCTGACCCCTTTGGCCTCTTTCCTAGGGTTTCTTGACAGAGTTGCCTTAGATTTGTGGTGGGCTTTCAGGTCTCAGCAGCCCTGCTTGGGACAAACCTTGTTTGGTTGGACATTTACCCATGAGAAGATGGGTAATTGGGGTATTTTATTTGGAATATTCATTCTCCTCTTTTCTCTTTACGTACACTGATTCTATAAATTCTTTCACACTAAGAGAATGTTTTATCTCTGTGCACACAGATGACTGGATCTTTTAGAGTCTGAAAGTTTGGGAGTCCTTAGGTACCCCTCAGACTGCATACTATAGTAATTTGTCTTGTGACTTTCTTTTCATGATGAGAATATATCCAAGGTAATGAAATGAAATGACACTCTCATGATTATGTAGACGGCATACACTTGCTGGCTTTGAAAAGTAAACAGGAGCCCCAGATGGTCAATAACTCAACAACATCTTTTGAAGTTACAGGTAGCTTCTAGGCAACAGGCAGAAACAGGGTAAAGAAATTAATTTTATCAATCAACGGTTTCTGGGAACTGACCACAAGTGTGCAAGTAGGTAGGCATACATTTTCAGTTCGTCCCTGGTTTCTAGCTTCCTTTCCTCCTTGTTGGGTCAAACCTGGGAGCTAACATGTTGGTCTTTTGGTAACCTAAAGTAATTAAGATATTTAGTAGTACTTACTCAAAAGTTGCTTCTGACTTGAATATTTTAAAATTTTTAAAAATAACATGTTATTTTTTCAATAGCAAAAATTCTTCATACATAAGAAGAGTACTTGTATTTTGTTATTAATATACAATTTGGTAGCTAGACACAGCCAAGAAGTAAAGGATTTCATTTCATTATTCATATGACTGTTCTGCAGTTAGAAGCTGAAACAATCATAGGAAGGTTAACTTCCAATAGAAGAGGACAGTGACTGCCTTCTGCTCATTTTCCTTATTTCTGTAAAATAGATAGTTTGCTACCTGGAATTATATAGCATAAAATTAACCCTTTTGATGCACAAGCCATTTTTTTTTCATAAATGCATAGATTTTTTGCAACTAGGAGTTTTGCAAATACCACTATCATTATCTAATTTTAGAATATTTGTATACCCCAAAAGAAACCCCATATCTGTCAGCACTCTGTCTCTCCCTCGGCCTCTGGCCACTTACTCACTGATTGCTTAATGGTTTTGCCTATTCTAAATATTCCATTTAAGTTACATCATACAATATTGTAGTCTTTTGTAACTGATATTTAACCAGGGTATTTTCCAGATTCATCTATATTTCATGTGTGTACTATATATCCAATATCAGTACCTAACTCTTTTTTTTTTTTTTGTGGCTGAATAGTATTACACTTATTGGGGGGTTATTTATCCATGTATTAGTTGATAGATTTTGTTCCCCCTCATCTTTTAGCATTATGGATAATGCCATTATTTATAATCATATACATGGTTTGAATGGATATGCTTTATTTATTTTGATAGAATTTGTAGTCTATATAGTAACTCCATGTCTAACATTTTGAGAAAATGCCAGTTTTCCAAAGCAGCTCTGTTATTTCACATTCTTACCAACAATGTAGCACATTCTTGTTAACACCTGTTTTATTTTAACCATTTCAGTGAGTAGCTCATTGTGGTTTTGATTTATAGTTACTTAATCATTAATGATATTGAGCATCTTCTTTTGCAGCCATTGACCATTGACTTCTTTGAAGGAATAGCTATTCGACCATTTGTCCATTTTTTTAAAAAAGATTTATTTATTTATGCATACAGAACTGGCGGACAGGCCAGAGGTGCAGGGGTGATGAGAGAATTCACAAGAGACAGAGTGGGGAGCAGAACAGGCTGACTGATGAAGTACACTGCTGAGAGAGTAGCGGGCGGGTCAGGAGAGGCCAGCTGTGGGGCTCAAACTTGTGCTGAAGTGGCTTTAGCTTCTTAGTGTGGTGCTTTAACCCACTGCATCACCAGTGAGGGCACACATTTGTCCATTTTTTAACTGGGTTGTCTGACACAGAAGATTTGTTTATATATTCTGGACAAAATCTCTTCACATCCTTGATAGTGTCCTTTTGAATCAGAATAACATTTAATTTTGATTAAATCCAATTTGTTTATATATCTTTTATTTGTGCTTTTAATATCATGTCTAAAAAAACATTGCCTAGCCCAAAGTATGGTAATTACAACTCAGGGGTAAATCTTATACTGTCAAAACATTAGAAGTATATTAAACTATGCTACCACCATAAAAACAAGTCACAAAAATATGACTGTTGTTTCTCCTAAGAGTTTTAGAATTTTAACTTTGTCATTGAATATATGATTTTTTGTAGCTGATACTTTATGTGGAATGAGGAGGGTCCAGACTCATTCTTTTGCATGCTTATATGTTGGTTTTGGCTGCTGTAACAAAATTCCATAGATCAAGGGGTTTAAGTAATAGACATTTATTTCTCACAGTTTTGGAGACTGGGGAATCCAACATGAAGCTGCTGGAAGTTTAGGTTTTTATTGAATGCCTTCTTCCTTGTTTGCAAATGACTGCCTCTGTTGTATTATCACGTGGTAGATAATAGGGAACTTTGCTCTCTTCTCTCTTCCTTTCCTTATGTGGACACTAATGCCACAGTGGAGCTATACTTTCATGACCTCATTCAAATCTAAATAGCTCCCAAAGATCCTCATATCTAAATACTATTACAAAGGAAATCTGTGTATATATATTGGCAGGGGCGGGGGAGGGGGGGCGGCACACAAACAGTCCACAATAAACTATCAGGACAAAGAAAACCTACTTTTTTAACTGTGCAGAGAATAGTTCTAACATTAAAACAAGCATTTTATCATTTATTTATTTGTTTATTTATGCATAGAACAACTGGCGTGTAGGCCAGAAGTATTGGTGGTGAGGGGATCACCGGACAGAGTAGGGAGCAGAACAGGTGGACCTAATAAATATACTGCTAAGGAGAGGAGCAGGTGAGACAGGAGAAATCTGGGATAGCTCCCTGGAGCTAACTGGAGTCTGTTTTTGGAGTTTACCTAAGATATGTTGAATACTTTTGTTAACTTCAACATATACACACACTCTCTTAAACCAAATTTGTCAGTCTGTAGAACATAGTATCAAAATTAATCAGTAAAAACTTTTCAAATAATAAGGACAAATGGTGTTTGTTGACAGTTTTTCAATGTAGGTTTTTAATATTTCTTTTTTTTTTGTATAGCACAATACTGTTTAATTTGAATTTTTGTTATGATATCATCCTCATGTTCTCTGAAAAATATGAAAGTACAAAATGATATATTTGTATTAATAAAATATATTTCCCCTTTGTTATGTAACTTATGCTTAATGTAGATCTCTCATGGTATTTCTTTATGTGTTTATGGTTATGAAACCTTAATATATAGCAGTAGATTTCTGTAACACTAGAAATACAGACTCAGCATAAGTCCTTTTTCATTAACTCACTTTTGAGGCAATAGAAAACATATATTTTAAATAGAGCTTAAAACCTTGCATTTTGTCCATATTAGAGTTTGCTTTGATATGATACCTCTACATTTTTATTTTTATGGAAATGACCACAATCCAGGGCTTGATAATGTGCCTCTGGGTTTTTCTTATGCAAAATCATAGAATATTCAACACATTTAAACCACACTTGTTTAACTAATTATTGGGTCCATCTTTTGAAACCAGGCTAGCTATGAATTAAATATACAAGTGTCTTCAAACTATCTTTCATCACTGAGACATCCGGAGACATGCTGTGAGCACCTTCATTTCACATGATTGCTTTGAAATGAACACTAGAGGTTTCTATTTGATAACTATAGAGGAAAGAACAGTTAAAAGAATTATAGTGGGGGGAAGTCATGAAATCTGATATTACTACTTGTTAACTGCTTTAGGTGATGAGTGTGAAACTTAATTTGTGTTAATCAACATGAGGTGAAGAGAGTACAAATGAATTTGACATGCAGATTTTGTGCTTCAGTGGTGATGTTGAAAGTATTCTGGGCCCAAGAAGAAAACAGTATATTTTGTTCCTAGGTCAGGTGACTGTCCTGTGTTCTCCTTATTAACAACCTTGTATACCCTTCTTTGAGAAAAGTAAAATTTAATTTAGTTCTTTTGGTCTCCTTGACCATAAACTGATAAACTAAAACTGACCCCCTTATCCTGTAGTTATTATGACTAAGTACTTGATACTGTAATAATATGGTCTCCAGGGAAAGAGTAGGATGCGGCTTCCTTGCCCCACCCAAGGAAGGCAAGAGCTGATTAGGGAGGAGCAGAAGCTGGAGAGAAGACAGAGAAGGAAGAAGCAAGAGAGAAAGAAGGAGACCTGAAGGAAGAACATGCAGCAGAGAGACATGTGAAGAAGCTGTGTTTGTTCCTCATACAAGGGATTTGTGACATAGAAGGAGACACTTGAAATTGATATGGGTGAAAGATCAATGGGAGGTTAACAGTGTCAGCCTTTATCTTGATGTAGATAATTTTGTTCCAGACTTTCCTGACCCCTCCCACCCCTTTCTTATGGTTCACCTCCAGAAAGTGCCTTAGGCTTCTGACAAGCTTTGGGGCTTTAGCAGTCTTTCTTTGGGCCAATCTAGTTTGCCTGGGAATTTACCCACAAGAGGATGGGTAATGTTGGTTGGTTTGTGTAGAAATTACTACATTAGTGATTGTGTCTGTGTGTTTCCACTAAGAAAAAGTTGCTGTGATTCTCAATTCAGAGAGTTCAGTATTATGAAATCTTATTTCCTTACTAAATGTTAGATGCATCATTATTATCTCTGACTCAGTTTTTTCTTTGCTAAAATTATACTGGTGAAAAAAAATGAACCTATGGAACATAATGCCTACTCAGTTAACAACCATTTACCATAATGGAATGTGAATATTTTGAAACTGTTTTTGACAGTATCCAGTATCCTTTTGTTTCCAGTATGATGACTTTCCACTTAAAGGCTCACAAAATAAATAGGTTGTAAAAGTGATACTTTGACATTTTAATTTTAAGCAAAGTTACATTAAACAATTTGCTTGACAAAACAGTTCCTAGAAGTATTACAGAAAAAACTTGAATTGTGTCCCATGTTTGAATTAAATTTTTTCCTGTGTGGATGCCAAGTAAAAGAGATGAAGAAATAATATCTTCATTTATTCTTGCATCATTTTGTTTGTGCACATGAACAAAGTGTAGGTATTCAAAGTGTTCTTGTGATTGTGTAGCTTTTCTATTGTGCTCCAAATGCGTTAAGTAGTTTGAGTGCAGGATAGCCAAGAAGGGTGAAACAATAGTGATGTAAATGGTGTAAAGCAAGCATTCTTTTATTGCTTCTCATATCTTTTCTGCTAATAATATCCAGATTTTCTTTCTTAAGAATAATAAACCTATATTACATTACTTTGATGCAAAAAAATTGTTCTTTTGCAAATCATTTTTTTTTTTTTTGTATAGACATTTAATGCTGAGTTTTCCTGCATTGAGTTGGTTCTTAAGTTAAAGATGATTGAATTGCCAATGGTCGTGCGGGAGAATTTTTTTCATTTTCTTTAATCTGGAATTATACTGATTTACAATGTGAAATACCCGTTATGAAAAAAATTTAAATATATTTGTAGCTATATCTCTTTCATATGGAATTGTTTAGATACATCAATTTTCATTGTATAAACAGAAGGCAGAGCACAATTTAAATGTGTTTTAAATAATTATTTATATCCTTTTTTGTTTTTAAAAGACAAGAGATCATTTATAAGAAGCTAAAGCAAGGAGAAGCTTGAAATGAAAACTGACAATCAGCCATTGTAGTTTGATGCTCATCTTTTACCTTCTGGAGATGAGTACATGTCCTTTCAACACAGAAGCCCTTCCAGAAAGTGTCAGGATTCTGGACATCATCTTTTTGCACCTACTGACTAAGCCTGTTTGAAAGGTCAGTGACATGTATCATGTTCCACATGTGAAGAGCTACTCAGTTTAAAGACAGAGTTAGCTCTTCAGAAATGTCTTGTGAACTTCTTGGTATGGCTACATATTGACACCTCACACAGGATAGGTACCTCTTTAGCTCTACATTACAAATTTCCTTTTTTATGTAAAGTGAAATTAGTTGGGAGTAGCAGTATCATTGACATGGTGACTTGCTCCTCAAGGAAGTAATAAAGGGAAACTTTATTAATGCTCAATAGGTGTCATTGTCTGGCTTTTAGAGCTGGCAGATTATTAACCTACTTGACGGTTTGGTAAAATAAAATCATTGCATAAAAAGACAGATGTAAATTACATCAGAGTGATTTGAGAAGTATTTAAAAATACCCAACTACAAGGAAGATTCCCAATGTGCTGGTCACATAACATATTTGCCTAATTTTTTCCTCCCAAATATTATATCCTTTCTAATAATGAGCAAAAGGAGGCAATGATTCAGGTCATTATACATTCTACTGTTGACTCATTGTGCAACCAGCACCAAATTCATTGTTTAAAATTTATTCCAGATGCCATTCTGTGGTTTTTAAAAATGAGAGACTCCACTGAACTCTGCCATCAATTTCTCACATGAATCTTTCAGATGAAATCATCTTATTTTTGTTTTAGTAAACCTTTTCATCCAATTCATCACTTGTAATTTTAGCACTTGTTCAAATATTCAAAGTAATGACTGAAAGGTGTTCTGTGACAATAATCATTCAAGGTGGTGGGAATGAGTGAGAAAGATAATACTCCTGTTTTCATGAAGAAAAGAAAACACCAAGAATTAATAAGTGCAGAAAACAACACAGTGGTGAGAAAGAGAATAACTTGGTGCTGTGTGAAAGAATTAATTTCTAGTCATGTTCACCTATTCTTGCAATTTTGTCACATCATTTTTCCATCACTTTGAATAACATCAGGATTTTCATTCCCTAGATACTTTTATTTTCATAATCTAGTCCTACATTCTTTAGCCATTTTTACTTTTTTATTTTTTTTAAATCTAATAGGGGTTCTGTAATTCCATGTCAATCACTGTGTAGTTGATTTTATCATTTCCCCGTTGTTGTTGTTGTTGTTTTATTTAATCTTACTCACACCCAACCTTGGGCTAAAACTTTCAACTTCCTTATGGAGAATAAGCTGATTGAGCTATTAAATTGGATATCTGATCTTCAATTGGGCCATTAACTTCCTCAGCCATCTTTGCGTAAGCCTCTGATCCTTTGCTTCTTGTTCCCATTAGCTATGGCACATATATAGCTATGGCTGTTTTTCTCATAATCCCTACCTCTGCTCCTCAGAATAATTATTTTCTTAGATTACTTAATAACTTAATAATTTAGTAATTTGCTTAGATTACCCTGTGTGTGTATGTATGCATGTATACATATGTATGTATACACAGACATAACATTTTAAGATATATACCTTTAAGTCAAATACATAATGGCATTTTCTTTTTCTTTTTCTTTTTTTTTTTCATGTCCTTGTGTCTGTTCTGCAAAGTTTGTAAGTGGAATTGGAGCCTTCCTTCTACATCTCCTGTAATTCATGACATCTTGCTCTCCAGGGACCATTTCCCGCTTATCATGCAATTTGTTCATCTTAGCAAGCATATAATACCTAGGACACTCCCAAACACTAAATAATGATCATGAAATCCTCAACATTTGTTCCCAGCTCATTTTCATTTTTTTCCCTTCATTTCTTCTTAAAATTAAATGTAATTGGGAAGAGTGTTTGCTAAGTGACCTTTATGTCTGAGGCTATGAAGGACAGCAAGCCAGAAGCAGCTGTGGTCACTGTAGGGTGGAGTATGTCAGATCAAAAACTTTGGTCTGGTAGCCATCACCCACATCCCATGGGCAATGTTGGAAAACAACAGAAAATTCCTTGCTTTTTTATAATTTACACCCTACTTCAGATAGCAGAAGCTTAAATAATTTGAAATGTCTCAAAACTACCCTGTATATTTTACTTGTCTAGTTTCATACATTTATTTGTAACCAGAATTTTTAAATGTATAAATGCTTGTGAATCTGTGTAATACAAAAATTATAATTATGTCAGTGCTTTAGTTATTTTTTTTTCTTTTTTCTTTTCCTAATTGTATTGTCTTCTATTGAGACAGTATTGGTATACAAATCTTCATTTGATTTCAAAGTGTAAGTTCCCACCTTTTCAAACCTACACCACACCCACCTTCGAAGTACCCCTGTTTTTCATTTTCACAGCAATGTTGTGTGAGATTACATGTGTACACCATGTACATCACAATTTCTTTAATATTTTGATTGGATATATAAGGTATCACCATTTCTTTTTGTAATGAAAACCCACTCAACTGTAAAGACGTGTTCATGAGCCTTTGTATTTAAATATTGGCTTTTATTATACATTTTTTATTTGTAGCTACCCTTTTCTCCTCAGCTTCTTTGAAAGCTGGTCATTGTCTTTTATTTCTGTAGTTGTATATTAATATCTATATAGATCCTGTTAGTGTGTTTGTCTCTTAAATTTAAGAATTTATGTTTTTCAATTATAATTCTTAATCATTATTTCTAAAATATTTCTTTTATTCTATTCCAATAACTCTTTTTTGAGTCTCTTACTCTGTTTTACTTTTCTTCATTGCTGTTCTTACTCTGTTAGTTTAGATCTTACTGTTATATCTAATTTTTTTCAGTTTAGTATTTTACTTTAGCTCTTTTTAATCTTCTGTTTCACCTAGCTGTTGCATTTAAATTTGTATTTTTTTATGAATGGAAACTGGGGTAGAGGCCAGAGGTGCTGGGAGAAGAGAATTCACGAAAGACAAGTGGGGAGCAGGATAGGTGGATCTACTGAAATACTAAGGTAAGACAGGAGAGGTCTGCTGCACCATGTCTTTAGTTCCCTGGTGGGGTATTGAAGTCAGGCGGCAGTACTATCTCAGTGTGATATCACTGAGACTTAATCCCTATTCCACCATGGAGGCACTTCAGTTTAAATTTTTGAAGCAATATTTTTCATCACTAGATTTTTATTGTATTTTCCTTGAAAGTTCTAAAATTGGAGGTCTTCTATCTCCTTTCATTCCTCCTCTAATCTATGGATTTCCTTGATTGGGGAATTTATCATTAGTTAAAAATCTTTGATATAAATTTGATTATTTTCTTCTTTATACTTGACAGCTTCAGAGATAACAAAGGAAATTTATGACTAATTCTATGTGAATCTTAATTATTTTTAAAGTCATGCTAATAATTTTGGTAATCTCTGTAAATAACTATTTATTTATTTATTTTTATTTTTTTTTTTAAAGATTTATTTGTACATACGGAACTGGGGTACAGGCCAGAGGCTCAGGGGC
>NW_004567114.1:53428254-53468788 GCF_000260355.1 Condylura cristata | reverse complement strand
TTTGAACTCATGCGGAAGTGGCTTCAGCTTCTCAGTGCAGTGCTTTAACCCGCTGCGCCACCAGGGAGGGCCTATTTATTTATTTTTTAAGTTACTGAGACAGGAAATAAGACAAGTATCCCTTAGATTTGCACTGGTCATAGATCCCAGATCAAATTTGATATCAGAGGAAAACATCTGCTGACCATGGAGAAAGACAGTAAGGTGAAAAAACAACAGCTGGACATGAAGCAAGAGACTTCAGAAGTGCTTGACTTAGCAAGAAGCCAGAAGCCCACTTAGAAGAAAATATTAGGTAGCCTAAGAAACTAGCTTTTGGATATCTTATTTAAGACTTCCTGTCCATTTGGGAGCTGTAATCTACTTTCTTTTTCTTTCCCTTAATAAATCCCTAACTTTTTTATATCACTTTGAGTTTCTGCGGGCTGTGGGAATTCATTTCATTCTTTGAAGTTAAAGCTTCCAAGAATTTGTTTGGGTTGTTTTGTGAACCTTCGCCTGTTTCATTGCTAATCTTTTACAGCTCTTTTGTAGTATTAAAAGGCAATTTTATATTTTTAGTCTTAGGTGTATGGTTTTTTTTTTTTTTGTTCTTTTTTTAAGATTTATTTATTTACTTATACAGAACTGGGCTACAGGCCAGAGGTGCGGTGGGTGAGAAGATTCACCAGAGACACAGCAGGGAGCAGAACAGGCAGATCCACTGCAGAGGGGAGCAGTGGGCGGGTCAGGAGAGATCTGCCACACCATATGGATCTCCTCCAGGGCAGGCGGGGGATCGAACTCATGCGGAAGTGGCTTAAGCTTCTTAGGGCTGTGCTTTAACCGCTGTGGCACGAAGGAGGGCCCAGGTGTATGATTTTTAATGACAATACTGTAATGAAGTTAATGTGTAGATACTATTCAAATCAAAAAGCAGGATGCAGAATTGCCTCTTTTTGCATTTAATAGTTCAGAAAATCCTAAATATTTCACTAAAACTGAAATGGTAAGCAAATTTAGTAAAGTTACAGGATACAATCAACATACAAAAAAACTCTGAAAAACATATTTAGAAAACAACCTATTTATAATATTAAAAAAAACAACAGGCCCTCCCTGGTGGCGCAGCGGGTTAAAGCACAGCACTGAGAATCTAAAGCCGCTTCCGCATGAGTTCAATTCCCGCCTGCCCCGGAGGTGACCACATGGCGTGGCAGACCTCTCCTGACCCGCCCGCTGCTCCCCTCAGCAGTGTACTTCATCGATCTGCCTGTTCTGTTCCCCACTCTGTCTCTGGTGAATCCTCTCACCCTCCGCATCTCTGGCCTGTACCCCAGTTCTGTATGAATAAATAAATAAATCTTTAAAAAAAAAAAAAAAAAAAAAAAACAACAACAACATTGTAATAAATTTAACCAAGGGGGTGAAAGAGCCATATAGTGGAAACTATAAAACTATGAAAAAAATTGAAGGCACAAATAAATGGAATGCTATATTTGTGATTTGGAAGAATTAATATTGTTTAAAAACCTATACTACTCGTAGTGATTAACAGATTTAATCCAACCCCTACCAAAAATTCAAAGACATTTTTTTCTGAGACATAAAAAAAAATGTTAAAACTCATGTGGAATCACAAAAAGATCCTGAATACACAAAAGTTTTGAGCAAGAATAACAAAGTTGAAAGTATCACACTTCCTGATTTCAAATTACATTACAAAGCCATGGTAGTGGAAACAATTATGGCACCAGCATCAAAACTGATATAGAATCAGTGGACTATAACAAAGTCCAGAAATAAATCCCATATATACAATCAACGTATCTTTGATGAGGGTTCCAAGAATACAGGTGAGGAAAGGACAGTTTCTTTAATAAGTAATTTTAAGTGGATATCCACTTGCAAAATAAATTTGGATCTATATTTTATGCCACACACACAAGTCAACCCTAAATTGATTAAAGACTTACATGTGTGACCTGAAACCATAAAACATGGAGATGAAAATATATAGAAAAAATCTGCTTGATTGCAGTCATAGGAGTGACTTTTTGCATATGTCATGAAAGCCATGCAAACAAAAATAAACCAGTGCATCTACATCAAACTGAAAGACTTCTGCACAGAGGCCAATCAGCCAAACAAAGAGGAAGTTTATAGTATGGAAGAAAATATTTGCAAAATACATGTTCATAAAATATATAATATATAAGGAACTCAATAGCAAAAATGAAACAGTTATTCTGATAAAAAATTGGGTGAAGGATCTAGACAGAGTTTTTTTTTTTTCTAAAGAAGACATCCAAATGACCACAGGTGTTGCCACAATGAGATGTTGCCCCTCTGGTCAAGATGGCTACAGTTGAAAAATATGGGGAAAATGGGTTGTTTCCCCAGTGTCTTAGGGGTTAAGGTTCAGCATCACAGTGAAGACCTGAGTTCCATCCCAGACCAAGGATCATGTGGCCCACATGGTGCAGCAGACCTCTCTTATCTTACCTGCTGCTCCCCTGAGCAGTGTATTTCTGTCAGTTTGTTTGTTCTGCCCCCCACTCTGACTCTTGAATCCTCGTATCTCCTGCACATTTTGTCTATACCCCAATTCTATCCAAAATTAAATACATAAAATCTTTTCGTAAAAATTGGGGGGAAGTAAAATTATAAGTGTTGGAAAGGATGTGGAGCAAAGGCAGCCTTGGGAACTGTTGCTGAAAACTTGTAAAACAGGTCCAGTCATTATGAAAACAAACAAAATAGAAGTTCCTCAAAAAAATAAAAATAGAACTATCATATAATCAGTGATCCTATTTTTTGAAACCACTCCAGAGAAGATGAAATCAAGATCCTGAAGAGATATTTGTACGTTTCTGTTTATTTTAGCACTCACAGCCAAGATAAGTTAATAGGTAATAAATAGTTATCACGGTAAGTTAATAGACAATGACATATACAATGTGGAATATGCATATTAGGGGATATTATTTTCCTTAATAAAAGGAGGAATTTCTATTATTTACAACAACATGTTTGGACCTGGAGATATAATACTAAATGAACAAGCCAGACACAAAGAGACAAATTGTGTATGACCTCACTTATATATGGATCTTAAATAATCATGCTCAGAACTGTCATTATAGTTTCTAGGATTTGGGAGACATGTGGAAGCTATGGTCAAAAGAAAAAAAAAAATTAGACAGCTTTTCAATCACCTGATATTTTCTTATTTTTTCCATATTAACACACATAAAATTTCTCATAATAATACTTCTCAAATGGTCTTCATTCTTTTCCTTCTCACAACTTATTGCACATGAATTACTCACCTAAGCCTAGATCTCATTATCTAGTTCACCTCTAACTCAGTATGTGCTCTAGATTATTATTCATTATTCCTGAAAATTCATTTTAAAGATATGATCAAATGAGCACTTGCCAGTTTCTAAATGTCTCTTACTTTAGAGTCTGAGATTGTGAGACTCTCTTTGGATACTAACAGCACAACTACAAAACAACAAACAAAATGACAAAACCGTTTAAACAGCTAACACCCGTCAAGCTCATAAGATCTGAGTTCTAACTGCAGACAGAAACTGACTTATTGGAGAGCATAAAAAAAAAAATCACTAAATATTCCTGCTCATCTTCTATTATTTCAGGCATAAAACATCTGTAAAACCTATAGTCATCAATAGCAAATATTATTCTAAGTAGCAAAGACAATCTCCTATTTTGTCCAGCTGTTAGAACTATATCTGAAGGAAACAGTGACTTGGAGACATTGGCATAATGTAGTTGGTACATTGCCAGTTGTATTTGTGTGCAAGAAATTATGCGTCCTTGATGATAATGTTATCTCATTCAAAATGCCATCAAAAAAAAAAATTTCATCACTAATGGCCATGTGTTCCTTGAACACAATTCCTGCAACTTGAGTACAATACTCTGGGTGAAGTTTTCTGGAACAGAACATTGCATTCCTCATATAAGTCTTTTCTTTTTGCATTTGAGTCTCTGTGATTTTCTGTTCTCTGTCATCATAAGCTGTTTGCACTTGCTTGGGCAGTGAGCCTTTGGTGTTCTGTGTAACTTGTGTTGTCTGTTTTTTTTTTTTTTTTTTATCATGCATAGATGAAACACCTTTTTAAAAATCACTCATTTAAATTATTGTTTTCCTCTGGTGATGGATTTTTTGTAGCTTCTGTATTTACTTTATTATTTGTGACTAAGGCACATTTTCCTATCAAGAGCCAAGCAAAGGTTTGTGTTTAGGATTACTTCATCATCATTCAGTACTTCACTCTTAGACTCTTAGTAATATCCCCAAGCAGAGAATGGCACACAGTCTGTAGGTTAAATAGTTTTGGTGAAATAACTGCTAACTTCTTCACAACCTTCGCCTGCTGTGCAAATGATTTTGCACTTCTACAACTTATATTAATATAGTTAATTTATTTCCTGGCTGTATATTTCATACAGCTACATTTCTGTCTTCAACAGAAAGATGGAAGTGATAAAATGACATGAACAGTTTTCTTCCCACTCTTTCTTTCTAAACTCAAATATAGGTGTAAAGTTTTATGGAATGCCAAATTTATGTCTAGAGATTTAGTGAGTGAATAAAGTATAACTAGATCTTGGAAATTTCTCTAAATTGAGTGAGGTTAAATTACACACACACACACAAGAAATCACAAAAGTTGTAATGTGTTGCAAGTAACTGTATTTCTATTAAAGTTTTTATTAGTTAATTACAGTAAATGCAAATTCCTTCATTTGACCTTAAATTTAAATAATTAGAAAACAATTTTAGGTGGTTTTAAATCCCCTCTGCACTCTTCATATGGCAACACTTGGAAATTGTCTTGAAAAATAAAAATATAATCTATTTCACATGACCTCAGAGAAAGCCCATTTTTTTACTTTCTTAATGATTACATATTTCTCACTTCATACTGTCAAACTTTATCTGAGGTCTATCTAACATTCTGATAACAGTTTAAGTCTGTTTCATTTATTGATTCAGAAACAAATAACTTTTTCCCGCAAGTCTTGGTACTGTGTATATAAAGCATGAGTATTGGGGTCAGATACTTATCTTGCTCTTATAAAATATCTTTTCCTTTTAAGAAAAAAGCTAATTAAACAACTGTGGAAAGTAGCAAGTGACAAAAGTATGCACATTGTTGTATTATTGATACACTAAAATGAGTTTTCTTTAGGCTGAAGGGACAATTTCATACAGTGAAACAAAAAATGTTGAGGTAACAATGATTTACAATACTGGATATAATTTAGAGGTATCAGATTTGACCCTTCAGGTACGTGTTACCACACAGACTTAACCAGCAAGTACCCATAGTCATTCACCATAGTTTATTGTCCAAGCTTTGTTATATGGCTTTGTACAGTCTACAGAAACATCTCTAAATTTCTTTTTCTCATATATAAGATAATGATGATAATACAGAGATTGCAACATATTTTGAGGAGGATAAAATTATATAGAACATAGACAGAATTTATCATAGCTCTTGGCAAATAGAAAGTAGTCAGTGAAAGAAAATAAAGTTGATATCAACGATGATGACAAATATTTTATGGTGGCAATAGAAACCATCAGAAATCTTAAGCAGTAGAGAGTAAGTTATAGTCATTTCAAGAAAATTGATTTAAAAATAGTACATAAGTATAACTAAGCAATGGAGACATAGGAAGTAAGATTTGTTTTAGGAAGAAAAATATTCTAGACCTCTCAAGGGTTTCAGTTAGAATCCTGATAATAGTAAAAAGTAGATGTGGGAAAGATTATAGGGATAATATTAAGTCAAGGAGAAAACTTGTTTTTATTTTAAGTGTACTAAAATATTATATATTTAATTAATCTTCAAAAAATTTGATTTCTTTTGCTAAATATTTATTTTCTTTTAAATACTCAGGCATCCCTGTACTCTGACATGTCTCTTTTGTGCTATGTATTAGAGTAATTAAAATTTTCATCTCAATCAGTTTCCATAACTCTTTCCAAAAGTTGGCAGGTGGCAAGTAATAATCCTATCAATCAAATTGAAATTTACAAAATTAAATTTAGAACATGTATTAAACTGATAAATAGATCATATTAATTACAATCTTGCTATCCTTCCAACCCTTCAAAAAAAAAAAAAAATATATATATATATATACCTGAATGAGAGGAAGACTTTATCCCGGAAAATTCCTCTATAATAGAATATTAGTAACTTCATTGTATTTTAGTAAATGTATTTCTCAGCAGTTGAGAATTTGTACTCAGGAATCAAAAGGTCTTGTGCTCAATTTAGAAATGTCATTTAGTTTATTTGTGACCTTAGGCAACTAACCTATTCATTATAGTCTTGGAGTTTTTAGTTTTGTTTGTTTCATAGATTTTTGTTTTTATTATTGTTTTATTCATCTGAAGTATGTTTTCTTACATGTTCTTCATTTTTGGACAATATATGATTTCTCCCCTCAGGAGTAGTCACTATAGTTCTATCATCATAGGGCACACTAGCCCATCACCATAGTCTCTGGTGCTCTTCTCCACCCTGTTCTCATTCCTCTCCCTTCATCTTGGATGGCTCCCATCTATGGTCAGCATTCAAGGTTTGACCCTTTGCTTGTTTTTTCTCTACATTCCACAGATGCGTGAATCCATCTAATATTTAACATTTACTTTTTGACTTAATTCTCTTAGAATCAATCCTTCCAGCTACACATTGCTACAAATAACACAAGATTACCTTTTATTTATTGGTGAGTAGTAGTCCATATAGACACATCTTCTTGGTCCATTCATTTGGTTTCAGTTATTTAGGTTTTTTTCCATATCCTGCCTATGTAAATAATACTGCAGTAAACATAGTACAGGTATCCTTTCAAATTAGTGTTTTTTTTTTTGTATGTCCATTGGGTAGATTCCTGAGAGTAGAATAGCCGGTTCATATGACAGATCCGTGTTTTATGTTTTCAGAAACATCTGCACACCTTAACACTGTGGTTGGACCAGTTTTATTGCCCTCGGCAGTGGGCACACAGTGTAAAATGGTTTCTCTTTCTACACATCCTCACTAGCACTTGTTTCTGGTTTTTCTAACACTGGCCATTATCACAGGTTTGAGGTGTTATTTCATTATGATTTTATTTGCATTTATCATCAGATAATAAATGACAATGACCAGTTTTTCATTTCCTGTTGACCATTTGCATTTCTTCTTTGGAAAAGTTTCTATTTAGCTCTTCTACCCATTTTCTGATTGTGTTTGATTTGTTTTTGTTGAGTTGTGTGAGCTCTTGATAGTTCTTTCGTATCAGTCTCTATATCAGATGTATGATATACAAATATCTTCTCATATTCAGTAGGGTGTTTCTTCATTTTGGTTGCTATCTCTTTTGCTGTACCAAAAGTTTTAGTTTGATGTAATCTTAGCTGTTTATGTTCTCCTTGCTTCTCAAGACAAGTCCTTAATAAAGCCTTTGAAGTTTATGTCATGGAGTGTTTTGTCCATGTGTTCTTATATATATGATTAGCAGATCATGTGATAAATGTATATTTTACTTAACTTCACAACAGCTTTATAATTATATACTTCTAGTCCTTACAGATAAATAAACTAAGACTTCCTCCCCACTTACATGGAATCCATGAACCATAGCATAGGCGTAACCATTTCAAGGCTGGTTTCTTTGTTTATATCCTCTTTTGCTGCTTATGGACAGGGATCCAATTTGATGTCCAAGGCAGAAGGGCCCCACTTTAAGAAAGGGAGTTGGCCTTGTCCTGACACCCAGTGTGGGGCAACCTTGGTTTTTTTTATCTTTATCTTTATTTTTTTCCCTGTCCTTTCCTTGTGCTTGGGTTTGTTTACAAACCCAAGCGTCCTGCTATAAAACAAGAACACAATTTTATCGTGACTATTATTACCATTAACATTAACTTAAATCAATGGTAGATAATCTCCATTTGCCATATTTGAATTATTCATGGTCCTGTTTTGCTCAATATACTTCATTTTGTATAAAGAAATGAGAAAGTAGTTTTATATAATTGAGTTTGTTCCTACGGCTCAAATTAAAGGCATATGCTATGTGTTAGGATTCAAAACCTGTTGAAGAATTACTCAAATGTTCAGAGTTCATGAATCAAATTTCTTCAGTACTAGTGGCTGGCTAGTTTCCAAATAATCTTGGATATTATAGTGAAAAGTTACGTTTTAAGATATGAATTCAGCTAATTTTGGATTCAATTCCTATTTTGTTTCCTGAGGACAAAAATATGAAATCATTGTTTTTGTTTTGAAATCTGTTGATTTTCTTCCTCCCTGACTACTTGTAACTTACTATTAGTTTTGTTTCCATTTTATCTCCTCCCAAGAAATCTTGTTCCCAATGGTGTGTGCAGATAATCCAAGAGATTAAAGGTAGAAGGCATACTCAAATAGATTAGTGTCTAAATAACATAAGGTAGATGTCAAAGATGGCTTGATATCTTTTGCTGATCTACTGTTGTACATATGTTTCCTTATTTTCTGAAAGTTTTATTTCTGCTTCTCTAGCTGCACTCTAAATTGACTTAATCTTGTTCTTTCTACTGTAGAAATCAAGAACATCTGGATACCATTTCCTGATTATCAGTTGTTCCCATTTGATGATTACTAGTAAATAACTATTATTTTCATCCACTAACTAGATTATTTCAATTCCTTCAATCTTATTATTGTTCAAAACACCAACTTTCTAACAGTTTAATCATTGTGGCTTATGTATTGTCTCTTATTTAATTCTCTGAAGTTACTTAAAATTATGCACTTAAAATGGCATGGTTTTCTTAATAATGATAGTCATTGATGGTGAAGAAATTATCTTTTTGTTTACCAAGTTTCAAATATTTATTAATAAATGTAATACTCAAAACAATATACCAAGATGATTTTTTAAAAGACATTTACTTAAAGACACCACATATGCATATAAGAACTGGGATGTAGGCCAGAGGTGTGGGTTTTGAGAAGATTCACCAGAGGCAGAGTGGGGAACAGACCAGGTAAACTGACTGTAATACACTGCTGAAGGGAGCACCCTTAGCAAAATAGGAGAGGTCTGCCACCTCCCTGGCCAGAGATCAAACTTGTGCTGTGATTACTACAGATAGCTTTTTAATGCTACGTCTTAACCTGTTGTACCACCAGAGAGGGCCTTACACCAAGACAAGTTTGTGATTTTAGAGGTGAAATTTTTCCTGGTTAACTATAAAATTCTGTGCACAGCTTCTGGAAAATCTTCATTTTAAGCAGTTTTATAGTGAAATATTTCATTTAAAAGTCTGGACTTTGTTCAGTTTTCTGTATCTATATTCACTGAGTGCAACTTGTATCGATCATCGGGATTTATTTTTGTTCCAGAAATTTGGGTTATTTTTGTCTTAACTGACATTTAGTTTGAACAGCACCAAGCATATTACATACCATACTGTATTAATAAATCCACAAAGGATTAAATTAGGATGTTTCTTAGCCTGACTAAATTCTGGCAGAGCATGGTGGTAGTAGAAACCTTAGTTCAAGATGGAAAGAACAAATCTACAGGCCTAGGGCTAAGTTTCTGCATGGAAGCTGTGCAGACATCCATGTAGATACTACCACTTCATAGTTTATGCTCGGGGGGGGGGGGGTAATTACACTATAGCCTGAAATATGCTATGTCAATTCCAAGATAATTCTTTTCAGTAAATAATAAAAAACGGTTCCTGATTTTTATTATTTGTGCTCAAATTATGTTTCAATTATTCAATTCATATGTTGCCTTTAGAATGAATTATACATTTAAAGGAAAGTCTGTTTTAGTTGAACATCTAAGGTGTTCATATCAGTGTACACATTTTATAATATTTAGTTCTAGGCTATAAAGCAAAAAGATTACCTGAACACATAAAGTGGAAATTTTGCTAAAAGAAAAAATAATGACCTACTTGTTTTAAAAGTAAAAATGTCGATATGTGTCTCTCTGTTCTTTTGTTTCCCAAAATTCTTACCTTTAAGATTGTTCATAAAAGCCTTTGCTTTGAATTAATAAAATTTATCACAGTTTGTAATATTTATTTGTGTGGTTAGCAGATAGTATAGTCTCCATTTACACTTTAAGTACTATGAGGGTTTTAACTACCTTTTCATGAAATTGTCTCTCTGATGTTTTGCATGTAATAGATTATGTGGAAGTATTTGTTGATGATATAAGGGAATTAGTTATTATTTTTATTTTATCTGAAGAGACACTACTTTCCTATTAAGTCTGGGATCCCATTTTGTTTATTCCATTAAAATACATGATTAAAGAGAAAGATGAAAGCTATACAATTCCATTCTTACATAGAATATAAAAAAAGCAAACAAAAAGCAAAATGAAAACAAAGTAAACTGAGATTCTGACAACAGAATGCTAGTTACCAGAGGAAGAAAGGAAAGGATGGTGGGTAAAATGGGTAAATGGGAGTTAACTGTGTGGGGGAAACAGAATGTTTCATTTTTTTAAAAAAAATTTATTTATTTATGCATACAAGAATTGGAGTGTAGGCCAGAGGAGTTGGGGGTGGGGTTGAGAGGATTCACCAGAGACAGAATGGGGAGCAGAACAGGTGGATCTACTGAACTACATTGCTGAGGTGAGCAGTGGGCAAGTTAGGAGAGGTCTGCTGTACCATGTGGGTCAGCTCTCTGGACAGGGGTTGAACTCATGCTACAGTGACTGTGGTTAGCTTCATAGTGCTGGGACTTAACCCCTTGCAACAGCAGGGAGGCCCTAATGGTCATCTTGTTGTTGTAGTATAGACAGCTATTGAACTATAAAGTTGAACCCTTGAAACTCATGCTAACATATATATATATGACTGATGACTGAAAGGGACTAATCCTTGCCTAGAAGGTAATAAACATATTTATTGACCAAAGAAAATAGAGCCACTGAGGTCAATTTTGATGAGTTCCAGAAAGGAACTTGTTCATGGAATGATGGAGAATGAGAGTTCCTTGGCTATTTGAGTTGAATTCTGTTGCAGAAATACTTAAATGGCAAGAGATATCTCCTGTGAAAGGTCTTCTCTCTTTGGAGTCAATGAGGGTTTTGGAGATGGGGATAACATTACAGGGCTGGTGAATACAGGCAAAACTTTTGTAGAATAGCTACCACTAGTGTGAATGATATTTCAATCAAAGAACCAACATGCCACTAGTGTTGATGATATTTTAATCAAAGAGCCAACGACATGATTTTAGAAAATAACCCCTCTGCAATGATTTAGCTGATTATAACAACATTCTATCATAAATTTGTAAATAAAATAGTTTTAGTCTATACATATTGTAATTTTTTTAACTTTCTAATATTTTACAGGGAGTTTATGCATCTTGTCTTGTTAACCTCTAGTTTCTGCAAACTAAAATGTAATTTCCATCAATATTCTTGTAACACAGTAACAGAAATATACTATATCTGTGTTGTACTATAAGAAATTTATCTGATAATAAAAATGATCTAAAATTTAATGAACTCTAGATTCCTACTCTTCATGTAATTATAGTTAACCATATCTATAAAATTCAATTCTTAGTAAAATAGATGTGTACATATAATACAATGAAAATGTTACAGGAGTGATATGTAAAGTGGTGTAGTACTGGACAATGAATCAGGAAATTACTTCAGTCAGAATTGTGTCACTAATATTTTGTAACTGTGAACAGATATTTGACCTTTCCAGTGTTTTAATTTTCAAATCTGGAAACTGTTCTTACAAGTATTTTTTTTAACTTTCATAGGTTTGGAAGTACATAATCTTTCCTTCCACCTCGTCCTTCAACTCCAATGTTATCCTATTCACATATAGGAGTATCTCAGCTCTGGAAACATTTCCCATTTCCACTAGCTATCCACAAACATAGGCTCTCGTTACATTTTACATAAGGCTGCAGCATTGTTCTAGAATTTTCCTTCCTTCTTCCAAGAGTGCCTCTCATTTTTTCTGTAGAGAACTGCTGCCAAACTCAGTTTTATGAAGCACTGGTTCTTTGCCAAATTGCCTTGTTAAGAAACTTATAATAATTCATTACTACCTATAACATTGCATCTTCTTTACTTTTTTTTTAACCTGTAGACCTATCTTAACCAGATATTGCATGCTGCTTTTACAATATACATTTTCCTTTTATTCCTTCTTCTTTGATGCATAACATAAACATGGTGATGTGACTAGTTAAAAACTAAAGAACTAAGAATCTTATTGATTGCCTGACCCCTGATACATGGAAGTGACTTTGCAACATGAATTTAAATAATGAAAGAAAGTTTACTGAAAGTTTTCAGGACTGATAGGTTTCTTTTTTGCCTTTCTCCTGGGTGGATCAGAATTAACTCTGCTTACAGTACAACAATCATTCTATAACCAGCAGGCTAATGATACTAAGACTGGCAGAACAGATACACAGAATGATTTGGAATTTAATGTGATATCTAGAGCTGCATTACCATCCTAGAGTAGTATGCTTACAGATTATTTGTTTTCTGAGAATAGAGCAATCCTCTTTGGTCAGTGCACTGAAGTAAGAGTCTGTTCCATGTAACTGCACATATTAAACTAATCCATATTACACTCATTCAGCCTTTTACTCCGTAGTTACTGTAATTCATACTGCTGTCATGGGATTTCCTCCTGTCCATTTCTGTGTTTTGAGTTATGCACTTTTATCTCTTAATGCTCACTCTGAAGAAGGGTTCTTTCTATTGGTATAACTTAGACATTCTTGAAAGTTACTCAGTCTCCCCTTCTCCTTGACGACTCCTCTAACAAATTATCTAAACCTCAAATTTTTATGACACATACACATTTCACTGCACTACATTAAACTATTATTTGTGCTGTAATTTTGTTCAGTTATTATTTTTTTAGAAAGATAATACTGTCAGAAAATCTTTAAATTAGAGCTATTTTTAGGTTATATATTCCTTAATATCTGGTACCATTCCTGTATTTATTAGAACATGAGTTCCTGAAAATCAGAGACAAGTTTTTATATACAAAATTTATTTACTGATACTCTCTTCTCCTAGCACCACTGTGCATCACAGAATCATTTAAAAAAAAAATCTTTCTGCATCTACATGCTGAGACCATTGAAATTTTATTTTGGTGGACTCAGTAATTAATGATTAATGATATTGTAAATCTAGCTCTTTAATCAAGAAATTTATCCTTGAGCAGTATCCTTTATTGGGGATGTTGTCATCTGAAATGTTTAGCAGATAATTAAACAGAACAGAACAGAACAGAACTGCATTCAATTTCCTCCTATCAACTTATGTAGATGTATAGGAATTTTGTGAGAGTACTTACAAGGTTGAAAAGAAATTGACCTCTGTTCTAGTCATTGCCCAAAGTCTCTGGAAAAACGTAATACAAAAATAATAAATTATGTGTTTGTTTACATTTCTGTTTCAATCAATTGCATTTAAACAAGGGAATACTTAGAGTAGAAACCTTTGGAGAGTGAAGTAACTGCAACTTAAAGATTTTCTGACAATCTTAAATCTTTCTAATAAAGAATCTTGTATATTATTTTAAAACCCTAATCACTCTCACTCCTAGGTCTGTGTGAACAGATTGTATTAGTATTAAAATCACAGCAGTCATTCTAACATAAAAATCACCAAGGGAAAAATGAAGATATGAATGCAATGAGATTTTTTCACACTCTATAAAGTTTTCCTCTTGTTAAGCTTTAAAGATTTTCTAGTGTTTGCCCATATTAGCACTATTTCTAAAAGATCTGACAGTTTTTTAGACTGCCTACAATAAATGAAGTAGCATTGAAGATAAAGAATGTGCCCATACTAGCCATTTGAAATGAAGTACTTTGGAGAAAGTGGAATTGCTTCCATTCTAAAGGAAACACTTATAGTCTATAAACTTACAGTTTTATGAGCTTTGTATTATGCAAGTTTATAATATGTTCCATTCAGTCCTCATAGTTTTTAGAAGCACACTCCTGCTCTTGTTGGAAGAGTGGCATAAAGTTCATGGGAGGGCTAACATAAACTTGTGTCATACCACAGAACCCTTATTTGGTTTTCTGTCTTCTCACCTGTGAATGCCAATTCTCATATCCCTTCTGTAGACCCACTGTCTCCTCTACCTCACCTTTCATGTTTGTTTTAGGTCTATAAAAATAGTATTTTATGATAATTAGTTTGACATTTAAACATATATCTTTCTTGGAAAACGCCTTTCTGGTTCAATAGGTAGACGTTACACTAAGAAATTATGAGAACTTCTCCCTGACATGATATACCAGGGCGGTGGAGGCAAAGATGGGAAGTGTTGACCCTCCTAGATACATTTCTGACACTTCCATGGTTTCAAAGCTTCTTGGTCTCCACTGAGATCAGGAGGCAGAACAGTTGAGATTAGCCTCATCAGTGTGTATGCAGCTCTGACTGGTTGAAGTTTTTCTGTAAATGCTATTGCTTTAGAATTTTGAAATTTATCATTCATCTGTTACTTCAATTTCTATTTTATATCTCCTTTTATATAATCTAATTATGTTAAAGGAACAATAAAGAACAAACACTGAGCCTATGAACGGCATGGTGAATGAATTCTGCCCCCTTCCATTTCTTTTCTTTTCTTTCTCTCTTTTTTTTTTTTTTTTAAGATTTATTTATTTAGGCATACAGAACTGGGTACAGACCATAGATGCAGGGACAGTGAGAGGATTCACCAGAGGCAGAGTGGGGAGCAGAACAGGCAGCTTGACAAAGTACACTGCTGAGGGGAGTAGCAGGTGGGTCAGGAGAGGTCTGCCGTGCCATGTGGGTCACCTCCAGGGTCTGGTATCCAACTTGCACTGAGGCTGCTGTGGCTACTTACATTGCTGCATCCTAACCTGTTGCACCACCAAGGAGGGCCCCCCCTGCCATTTTTACTGACTGTCCCCATCTCGATATGTAAGATATCTCAGACACTAAGAATTACAGCTCCCAGCATACCATGAACTTGGCCTCCTAAATGGAGGGATGCTGAGAAATAGAAATAGAGTTAAGAAGCCATTTGTTTTATATAATGGACCATGTGCTTGTCCTCTTGCTTTTTTGACTAATTTATGTCTTGGTTCTGGGAAGAAACCTTTGGAGTAGAGCCATATAGAAACACTTGGAAGAGAAACATGGGGAGAGAGATGTGGGTGCTAGATCACCATTTTTTATTGAGACAACATTGGTTAGTTATGTCATTGTAGTTTATAAGTGTAGGACATACTGCTTCAAGTCCTAGACACAGACAAGGGCAGCTGCTATCTTAATGTTGAATTATATGATGTGTTTTGGATTTTGGATTTTGACTTTCTTCTTCTGTCCAGCTCCATGGGAACTGTCTAAACCTTTATTTGTGGCTCATTGACAGAAAGTACCTTATATTTGTGACAAGCTTGTGTGCCTCTGTGGCCCTGTTGCAAGTGACATCTATTTGGCTCAGCTTTTGTCTTGTGAGAGGATGTTTGAAATCCTTTCTTTTTCTCTTTCTACACACTGATTCTTTTAGAAAACTTTCACACTATGAATCTGCTTTCTTTTTGTACATGGATGGCTTAATACCTCTCAGAGTGTTCACCCCTTATTAGTTTGGGGTCCCCAGAATGCTCCTTGAACATGTGCTGCAACTCCTCTATGTAAATAAAAAAAAGAAAGCCTTGTATTGATAGTAAGACTGTGCATTAAAAAAGTAGTCTTTAGATCATTATGATCAGTAAATAAGAAGAGCTCTTTAAGAATCTCATAGCAGAAACACAGATCCTTAAAGAATTAAAAAGGATTTGGTTCATTAAGAAGTTATCTCTATAGAAGCTAGATTTAGATGTATCACTCTAGAGCTTGAAGTGTTTTTATTCATAAGTTCTTCTGTTTCAGAAATTGGGTTTGTTGGTATACACATACATGTATAAACATACACACACACATATATGACTGATGTGTGACTATCAGAATCCAGATGATGAGAAATCTAAAGGGTAAAATTAAGTGTGCATATGGGCACACTTAAGCCTATGTGTGAGATACTAGACACTTAAGCTTTTGAGTGCTTCTACTCTTCATAAATATGCAGCTTACATAATAAAGGTATAGTTTACAAAAGTCTATACATTTTGCATATGCCCTCTCCATAATAGTGTTACTGTGAGACTGAAACTAAATTTTCAGAATATATATACACATCTGTAAGATTTTCTCTGATTTTCAAGGGCACATAAATCATTGTTATTATCTCTAAAAGGTGGTTCTTAAGGTCAAATTCTGCAAGCTGAAGAACAACAGAGATAGAGTGTATGTTAAGTACAGCTGCAATCCTAAAGCTCTAAAGATCTTTAATGATTTTCTTTTGCTCTCTCTCTGACCAATCTTGAGAGAAAGTGATTGCTTTATTTTATCAGTTTCTATTTGTGTGTTTCTATCAGTTCTGTTTGCTTTCTTATCTTTCCTAATTTACCAGCCACAATGAGTTTAGCTTACTTGCTGATGATTATACAATTTTCTTATTTTCTGCAATGTTTTCTATGATAACAGGGATAATAATGATGATCTTAAGGAGCTTTATGTAACTTAAAAATAAAAACAAACCCAAAGTTTCCCTGCAAGGTTTTGCAATAACCAAATTTCTCCTTTTTTACGTCAGTGCCATCCATATTAGTTAAATTTTTTTAAATTGTGTTTTAAATGTCAGATTTGTATTTAAAATGTAAACATCTCAAGGATGAGAATTAATATTTTTGATGGAAGGTTGTATCAGCATAACTTGGGATTTTAAGATTGAAGCCTAACATTCTCAAAAAGAATGAAATGCAATGATTCTAAACGTTTTTAAGATATCAAAAATAAGTTTAACTGTTGATAATTTATTGTTCACTGGTATTTGGTATCAGTAAAAAAATAATCTCAATAGAAATTTAAGTGTAATATTTTCTGTGTCCATGCATAGAACACAGGTTTGTGGACTAATAGTCACACAAACAGTTGCTGACTTTAACCAAGATAAATTGTCTCTGAAAATGAAGGAAATTAGATGAAGTGTTTTTACTTCTGCTTTTCTAGCTAATTAGCAAAATCACACACACAAAAAAGTTTAATGCTTTTTATTTTTTTGAAAGTGTGGGGGGAAATAGGTAGTCCAATACAATTGTGATAGGGGTAATATACTGGAGCCATATTTTAAAAGACAGTTTTTAATAAATAAGAATTTTCTAAACTTTATGACCTGACAATCTTTAAAAAGGTTCTATAAAAATAATAGCATGAAAAATAAAAATATAAAATATGTATAGCATTTTGTTTTGATTAAAAACTGAAACCTGCCTAATTTTATTTCAGTAAAAAGTGGTAAGATAAATATTAATACAAGCCTGTAATGTATTTTATCCATGAAAAGAAATTAATCTGAAGATAGATGTGAAAAGTTTTTTGGTATTAAAAATTATCAAGAAATACAGTTTGAGTCAATTGCGTAAAAAATTTTGAAAAAGAATATATATAAATAACCACACACACACACACATAAGCTATATTTTTCTGAATTTATTTACAGATATTTACTAAATGTAAATTATTTATTAATAAAAATTTAAGAAATAAAATGTTGTAAGCCTGAACAAAAAATAACTCTTAAGAGTGACAGTCTAAAGTAAGTCTGGCCATCCACCTGCACAAAGGCAAAGAAAACACAATTCTTAGTGTAACAGATTTTCAGTAGAACTAGTGCGCATTGACAGAAGAAAGGATTTCAAATAATATTTCCCTAAAAATCTCCAAAAATTATTTATACCCTATGGCCCAAATCCCTGGCAATTGTGCTTGGTCTGCAGCAGGCCTACTAAGGCCTAAAAGTTTGCCATACATTTAAAGTATTTTCTGCAGGAAATCACAAGAAAGAAACTAGGGGTTAGGCTGGGACAGAAGGAGAATCAGAATTCAAAGTAGGCCTCATCATCTATCATGGGGGCAAGATTAGCTGCCATGCCCTGTGCCCAAGACCAGAAAAGTGTCCACAAGTGTCTCTGCATGTTTCACCTCCATGTGCCTCTTTCCAAATGTTCTGCCCCTACTCCTTCACTCCATTTCCATTTATATGTCCACCTTGATCCTTCCCAGTTGCCCCGCCCCCATTCAGCACCTCTGTTTCGTGACTTCTGGGACTTGTAATTGCTTGTAAAGTGGGGGAACGGGAAACAATGCCTTTTTTTCCACGTTCATGAAGATATATGTGCAACAGTAGATCAATACTTTAGAAATGGTTCCTTTGGTGGAAAATATAATGACAGATTTTATTTCTTTTATTTACAATGATGATTTTTACTTCTGGAGGCCTCTTAGTGTTGTATGACCGGGTGCATTTTCAGATAATAACAATAAATACTACCAGTTTTGTACTCCTTAAAGTAGAAGAAATTATTTCTTTTTCTTTTTTTTTTTAAGATTTATTTATTTATTCATACAGAACGGGTATAGGCCAGAGATGCGGAGGGTGATAGGATTCACCAGAGACAGAGTGGGGAGCAGAACAGGTTGACTGAGAAGTACACTGCTGAGGGGAGCAGCGAGCAGGCCAGGAGAGTCATCTCCTGGCCATGTGGTCACCTCAGGGGCAGGCAGGGATCGAACTCATGCGGAAGTGGCTCTAGCTTCCTAGTGCTGTGCTTTAACCCGCTGCACCACCAGGGAGGTCCCATTATTTCTTTCTTTTAATATTTGTACAAGTAAGACCAATTGCATATGTATAATGCATGGTATATATTTGGCATTCAGATTCATGAGCTGAATTAAACTCTTAATTATTGTTATGAGGACAGTCTTATAATCAGGTTGTTGTTCAAACAATCACAATCATACTCAAACACAGCACAGATTTCTTCTGTAATGTTTAAGATAATTATTAAACTCTTTATTTTTCTTAGGATTTTAAGAATTCATAAAATATGGTACTGAGCATATGTGCTGAGCCTATACTGAAGAATAATCATGTATCTGTTCTGACCCTTTGTCCTTCTGATTCCTACCTGCTATCTTAATATACACTTCTAAGGATGTCTGTTAACTATTATATATTCAATTGATTTTAGCTACATCCAATTTGTAATAATTGCTTGGCGAAATACCAAAACTATTTTTCTTAAACTCTATCTCAGAGAATCCAAGTGCTCACCAAATACTTATTATATTCATTCAATCAGTTATTCATATATCATGATTCCTCTCCAGTGAAAGAAAAGTTATTATTGCAAAATTACATTGTGAAGAAATAATAGAATCAAAATGTAATTCAAAGATAAGGAAATCCAGGTAAAGATTATCTGAGTATAAATTTCAGATACATGATCCATTCCTATATGAATTAGAGTTCTCAGTGTTAATATATTGATTTTTTTTTAATTTTCACACATGCATTTAGTATAACATACCATAAAAGACAGTATTTCAATTTATGTAGAAATGAACTAGTGAGGTTTTTTCTTTGGTAATCGTTCTATTATATCCATATACCAGATGCAGTTATCCTGACCAAGGAGCCAATGTAGATATTTTAATAATGCATTAAATTAACTGATATGTTTACTATGTGGGAAGGTGCAATTACAAATGACCAAGAGAACAATCTCAATGAATAAAGCAGTAATACCGTAACAGATTATTGACAGAATTTAATTTTTAAATTGAGAGTAAATTTTTGTTTAATCTGATTTTCCTTTATTGATTTTTTCCTATACTTCTGAATCCCGAATAGCACTGGTTAGTAAGATTATTGATAAAATTTTATGTAACAACTAGTCCAAGCATATATTCATATAATGTTTGTTCTCATTGGTCCATTGTTGAAGGATGATGTTTAGCATGTTGGAGGTCTTAAAGACCATGGAGACAATTCAATGAGATCCCTCTACTTGACTAAGCTTCCAGTCACATTCAAGCTTTAAGTGCAGAATATCAGAGGGCTGACCCTCTTCCAATCCTGGGTAGCTTATCTCATCCTAGGGCATTTATCCTTGGGCATACTCAATGCTGTATTCAATGCTTGGAACCTTGCTTTAAACTAAAATGAGTAGAGATAAATTTAAGATGGTTAGGAATAAAAGTAAGAGCTGAAGATAAAGCATGATTATCCTCAAAAAGACTTAATCCATTTTATTTCAGTGTTCAAAGACATATCACACTTAAGTAAGATTCAAAATATTTTGTATACTTCTTAACAGTCAAAGTGGGACCAAAAGATAAATGTTACAGGAAGACCTCTTATTAAGGAAATTCTCCCTGGCTAATAATGCTTTATTTCCTTCTAGAGATCACAGACAGTCTATCAATAATGCCTGTGTCACCATCTGGGTTTCTAATTTAATCCTTAAAAAAGGGTGGAAAATTTTACAGCATGTAAATGAGGAAATCCTAACTTGGCTTTATTACCAATTTCCAGTTATTTGTAAAACATTATTATTCCTAATACATATTTCCCCCCATGTTTTTAAAGGTGGCATCCACAGGATTTTGAATGTTCCATGAAAATCCAGAAATCTACACTTTACAATTTTGCAGCGTGATTACTACACTTTACAATTTTGCAGCGTGATTAATGTAGAAAAGTTAAATCTGGCTACACTTGTTATTAATGAATATATGCTAAATATCATGATTGATTTTTTTTAATTTTTTTTATTTATTCATACAGAACTGGGGTACAGGCCAGAGATGTGGAGGGTGAGAGGCTTCACCAGAGACAGAGCGGGGAGCAGAACAGGCAGATAGACGAAGTACACTGCTGAGGGGAGCAGCGGGCGGGTCAGGAGAGGTCTGCCGCGCCATGTGGTCACCTCCAGGGCAGGCGGGGATCGAACTCATGCGGAAGTGGCTTTAGCTTCTTAGTGCTGTGCTCTAACCCGCTGCACCACCAGGGAAGGCCTCATGATTGATTTTTAACTGCAATTCAATATAGCTAGAAATGAATTGCATATCCTGAGATCAATGTATTGTTTATTATCATTCGTTTTCAGAAGGAATATATTTTTATTTGTAAAAAACGTGACTTTTTTAACCTTTAGTTTTCTAACTCATTTCCAGTTCTATGTTCTCATGATCTTTGCATAAGAAGAATATTACTGGGTAAGAGAGAGAATTTTCTAGGAATAGCAAATATTTCTTATGCCTTTCCTACTTCCTCACTTTTTTACTGCTATTTCAGGCAGTGGCTGGTTCCATCTCTGCCTTCATGTTTCAGTTTAAAGAGTCACTTCTTCAGGAAGACTTTTTCTAACTCAAAATGTTTGATCACCTCCCCACTGCCACTTATAAAAAGTTGTCATCTTTTGGTTAAAATATATATATAGTTTTTAAAACTCATTATGTTTTAATTTCCATTACAGCTAAGATAACATTTATCTTACCATCATATGCTTGCTACATTTAGCACAGCTTGTGAAATTTGAGTATGTATGAATAGCTGGTTAAAATAGGAAAGACACTTTAATAGTTAACATTTTATATTCATTAAGTATATTTATGTATTTTATTTACTTCCCTAGTATATTTATATTCTTATTTTGTAATAGTGTACCATTGCTTTACATCCTTGTTAATTTTTTAACAGTTTATAGTTTTTCACCTCAGGTGTGGACCCCAAAACCACCATAATCTTAAAGCATAATTCAGTGTGTTGTGCATCCCCCAAGCCTGTACCCTCTCCCAGTCTCACTCCTATGCTTCCCCTCTGGATGCCTTAGATCTGTAGTCAGCTTTTTTTAAAGAGTGGTTTTTCAAACAGATGTTGATTGAGGACTCTCTTGTTTGTTTTTGGTCTGATGCAGGAGATTCCAAATCTCTATTAGATCCAACTAGGGTGGTTATCCACATTTCCTCTCAGAATACTTAACAAATCCTTTTTATTTTCAGCCTAAGTTTTAGTATAGAATATCCCAAATCTAGGTGTTCTTTCCTTTTTGTTTTTATCAATTATGGACATTGTTTAAGAAACAATGGGACACTATGTTAAATTCCCTACTTGAAGCAAAGAAACGAGACCTCTGAAAGGTCTATAATCATGCATATTTTCTTAGAATAGAATTTTTTTAAAAGATTTACTCATTTATGCATACAAGCCAGAGATGCCGAGGGTGAGAGGATTCACCAGAGACAGAGAGGGGAGCAGAACAGGCAGATGGAGGAAGTACACTGCTGAGGGGAGCAGCGGGTGGGTCAGGAGAGGTCTGCCTCGCCATGTGGTCACCTTCGGGGCAGGCCGGATCGAACTCATGCGGAAGAAGCTTTAGCTTCTTAGTGCTGTGCTTTAACCCACTGCGCCACCAGGGAGGGCCCAGAATAGAATTTTTATGTAAACTTCAAATTAGTTAGTTACCTGTCTTATGTGCTGGCTTTACATTAAAGTTTCAAAAATTGAAAGAGAAGTACTATTAGGAAGTGACTGATGTGAGGAATTGTCTTATTTCTCAGCTTTTTCTTTTTAAAGTAACGGGCTTAGGGGAATTTCTTTTATGATAATTGGAGTAAAGTGACTTATGTCTATATTAGAGTCAATAAGATATATTAAAAATACTTCTCCAGTTTGAACAAGTATTTTACTTGGGAAACATCTTACATAGCCTGGGATTTTTCTTTCCTTCCAAAAGAATACAAATTGAAAGGGAAATAGATACCTACTGACTTATGCAGGAAGAGTTCCTTAGGCATATATCGCATGTGATAATTGCTTTTCTTTTGCATTGAGGAACTACAGGCAAAACGTTGAAAACTGTAGCTGGTTATATTACCCAGAGGAGAAGCAATCACTGTGTTTGTCAGGTCTATGAACACATCTCCCATCCTGGGGAATCTTTGAAAAATAAAATCATGTTGATAGCTACCTTGCAGTGCAGTCAATTAAAGTTAAGTTGTTAGATTTTTCCCTAAGAAATGCCAGCCATTGCCATAACCAGGTATCTGACCAGGCTATGTGGAAAATAAATGTGTTCACACTAGATTGTCTGCATTTGTTAGGGACAGAACTGAAAAGAAAGACTGATGAATATCTCATGGATATTCATTCTAGCTGCACTAGAGAATATTGTGTTCATCTTGCAAACAATTTGACCACAAACTATTCTCTTTTGATGATTTATTTACCTCTAAAACTTAGCACAATACAGGATTTTATAATTTAAGTATGTGGATCAAATGTAACTGGCATGTACATAGGCAGGGCAGGATTTTGAAGAAATCTGCTTCATCACACATTAATAGAAAATGGATGCAATTAGAAACTGCTGCTCTGTTAAGACTAACTAAATCTCTGATTTTACTCTGAGTAGCTGTAAAAGAGAGAATGAGTGAACAAGATGGTAATTGGGTTGCTCAGATTGTTCTATTTGGAAAATGTCACATTTCAGAGGTTTTGCTGCCTTTTTAGGAGAGAGGGTGAAATTCAAGAAATCTTTTGTGAATATAGAAAGGGAAAATTGCCTCATCAGTCATCCACTCCATCTTCAACTACTGGTAACGCTCACTCCAGCACTCAGTTGAGGTCTAGACCCAAGGCAACATCTTTTTGAGATATATGGAGCATACGTTTTAGATCAAAGAAGTCAGAAAAAAATTGAAAATGTATGAATGTATAAAAAATATACCCAATGTATATTTTCTGAATGAAATTCTCATAATTCTTTCCCTACCTAAATCCCATTTGCCCTCGTTTGCTGTTTATTATTGAGTTACCCCTAATTTAGCCACTTTCACAGTTGGTACTGTTTTCAGTTACTTCAAAGTGCCAGGAGAATTCTCAAAACTATCAGGGAAAAATTTCTTAGAAACTTTATAACTTAATTTCCTCTGACTCTAAATTTTTATGGACGAATGGTGACATCACTAGAGATGACTTTAATTCCAATACTTTTTAACTTTTTTGGTGATTACATCTCTCTTGGTTACTAGAGAGATGTAACAGTGATTATTTCAGTTAATATTCACCTAGGATTTTTTTTTATTTGCTTTTAAATTACCAAGGCTTCATCTCCAAAGAAATGGTCCTGTCACTGTTTTGTCCGATGTTTTCAAGTCTCCAGGCTCAAGGAATATACAATATATTTTAGTTTTATAACTAATCAAGTTATATTTGTTTTTTGGTAAACATTTCGTAGTTTTTTTTTTCACTTTTTATAATACTTTTCATTGTTTTTCCTTTATGTAAAAGACACATGGAATTTTGCAGAAATCATATCCTTGCCATGACTGATTACAATAAATTAATTGAACAGAGGGAATGGTAGTGACCCAAGCAGAGCAAGGATAAAAACAAGAACAATTTTATTTCCTTTTATTTGGTGCTTGTGATTTTCTTTAAAACTCTATATATGAATGAATTTTACGTGGAGCTACTTTTTTTTTTTTTTAGATTTATTTATTTATGCTTACAGAACTGGGGTATAGGCCAGAGGTGTGGTGAGATTTTCACCAGAGACAGAGTGGGGAAGAGAAGAGGCAGATCTACTGAAATACACTTCTGAGGGGAACAACAGGTGGGTCAGGAGAGGTCTGCTGTGCCACGTAGGTCATTAACCTGGCTGGGGATTGAACCCATGCTGCAGTGGCCTTAGAGAGCTTCATAATGTGGTGCTTAATCCATTGTGCCATCAGGGAGGGCCCTGGTTTTTTTACTGAGTAAAAATTAATGTATGTCAGCTAGGAGATAGAGAGCCAAAGTCAACATAATATGAAAATACACTCTTCAGGAAAGAATTAGCAAAGGAGTCCAAATTATAAACATGTATGTATAGATTAACAAAATTTTGTTTTTACTTAGAAGATTTTCCATTGGAAATATCTCATATAATAAATACAAGCATTTGTGGAAAGGCTATGAAGCTATGGGTAGGGAGATGGCAACCCCAGATGAGAAGTAGAATTAATGCTTAGTAAAGTTCAATATCTTGGCAGAAATGAAGTGAATAGTTTGGAGTATTTAGGTAAAATATTTAAATGTGAACTATACCTTCTAGAACTTTAGATTTAAATACTTTACTGAAAGTATGGTACTTTTAGGCTTTGCCTGTTACTATTTACTTGCAAATTTCTTTGCATTTAGAAGACTTATTCAGAATTATATAAAGTTACAGCTGAACTTGCATGGAAAATATCAACCCAATGTGTTTTTTCAAGACTCAAATAACTGACACTAAACACCTGTGTTTGGTTTAATTCTGCAAATGTCAAATAAGTTCAGACATTCTTCAAATAGATATTTGTTATATATAACAAATACATATGTGTGTGTATACACACACACATGAACACACACCATACCATGTGTGTTTCAAATTTGCATTACACAAATTTTTCTAACAATGTGGTGTTATTTATTTTACCCTAAAGGCAATCTCCAAATATTTCCATTGCCCTTGTTAACCATGGATATGACTACACATGGGAAGAAGATGGACAGCAGGGGTGAGAAATTTGCTTTCAAAACAGGTAAATGCTAATTTCCATACCAATCACTATGTTTACATCACTGTTCTAGTAATATTTTAACCAAATATCATTAGAAAATTACTTTATAATAAAACTACAGGAACTAAGACAAAAATCTATTTAGTTAACTATGTAGCCATGCTGTCAGCTTGAAGCAGGAAAACTTTGATTAACTGAACCAAACAGAAATAGTACAAGCTAGAACTAATACCTTATATTTTCAGTCAGGATTTGTTTTGTGACTTTAGTTGTACAAAAGAGAAAAAGAAGTTGGTAAGCTAAAGCACCAGAATTACTTGGGACTCTCTATTTTTATTTTCCAAGTCTCTCTTTTTTTAGTCTATATAATCAAAGAGTTTAAATTGCTATCTTAATCTGTGTTACATATACAAAGTAAAAAGTTCACTATAGAATATAAAGTGTATGTAGGCAAAAAATGATAAGATTGAGAAGTCTCCATTCTATTTTAATACCATATCAGAGATTTCCTGAAGGTTTGTTCCCAGTGAATGTAGTTATTTTTTGTCAAGGATTATAGAAAGCAGATTTCAATTCTGTGAACACTTGTCTATCCAATTCCCTCCTCAGATACCTCTAGTGGCATGGATTTCTAGTGAGTGGCACAGGATTTCTTCCCTGTGCACTTTCTGGTACCACAAAATATTTCCTTTACCTGTTTAATTTTTTACACTTCCTATTCTACACAGGGTGCTAGTTTGTTGATCTACAAATATTTAAGTACATGAATTAAGGTAAAAAGGCACACCAGTTACTCCGGTCTTTTTTGTTTGGTTCTTTAATAGAAAGTTTTGGCTTCTGTCTCTGAAAACTGCCCTGATTGGGTGATATGATTTGGGATAATGTTGGTAGAGGCTTAGAGTTCAATATGAAAAAAAGGGTGAGTCACTTCTGGTGATAAGAGTGGGAACATAGAAATAGACCTATTTTAAAATCAATGAAAAAGCAGAATATTAATTTAAATCAATTTATTCTTTAGGATAAGGAACATACTCCTTAATTAGAAGTATCTCTGCCATATTTTCAAAAATTTAAGTTAGCTTACTTAAACCTTGTAACCCTTTATATTTCAAAGAGCTGTGTTAGAATGTCCATAAATAATTCCTAAACTCCAACAAACCAAAGTCTTAGAAAATGCAGACCCTGAAGATTTTACTGTTTTCTCAACTTGCACTCATATTACAATAAATAAAACTAGGTTTCTATTATCTACTTATATTGCATGCACTAACTGAAACAGTGAGAGTGAAAATTCCCTGTGATTAGAGACACTGGGCATGTCCATAAGCTTAAATAATGTGGACAGCATTTTTTTTTTTATGTTTTGTTTTTCCTCTTAAGGTGTGGTTTAAAATGTTTTCTGGATTGCTAAATTTTGCAGCACTTTCAATTACCATCCAGTTAGTTTAATTGTATCCCTTTCCATGAACATATCTAGAAAGGTGAATTAGTTTAAATTAAGAACCCTGAATTGAGAGAAAAACTAAATTAATCTGACAATTACACGAACAGGTTTAGAAAACACACTAAAAAGTTAAATTATAAAGAAGGTGTCTTTCTAACCAGAATTGAAATTTAAATAAATCAGCTGTTAGGTTGGTATATTTTTTTATACATGTCAGTTTGCCTATGTCTCTATGTCTACATTGGTTTCTTTACTATGAAGGAGTTTAAAGCTGTAACTTTCTACAGCATTTTTTTAAGGGAAATATATATGTATATATCAACAATTTCTGGGAACACACATTAAAAGTACTTGTCAAAATGGAATTAGATCAGCGACAAAGTGGGAATGTGTCCTCTGGAGACTTAAATTAATGGAATTCTGCTAGAGACATAAAAGTTGTTTTCCTGATGTTCACATCTGTTGCATCCTGGGGAAAAACAAAAAAGAAAATGTTATGCAAAGAGCTGATGTTTGTATCCCTGACTCCTCCTGACTTTTGCTGATGATATCTAAAGTGGTATTTTGACATCTTTGACTATGCATTGACATCAGCCAGGTAGGAACACAACCCAAAAGTCAATTAGGTTTCAATGCAAATCTCTTATACAATTACTTTGCCGTCTAATCTGTAAAAACATGCTGTCGTAAAATTTTCCATAACAATATTTGAAGATATTACTAAAGGCAATTTACCTGCAAAAAAATCTCCTCAGATAGAAGAAAATATATCAGAAATATCATGTGAAACATAATCACAGCCAAGGTGAGGATGGATTCTGGTTACAGTCAAAAGGCGTAAAAATAGATATAGTCAAATGGTAAATATAAAAGTGTTGAGAAAAGAAGAAAAAGAGCCAGTAAAGATACTGAAAGTAACTAACTATATTAGAAGACTAATTAATGTTCCCCAAATGAGGCAAACATATAAAGTAAAATGGAGTAATTTTACTGTTACATGTCACGGTGAAGTCAAATCAGGGAACAGCATTGAAAGTAATTATGCAATTGGATACTAATAGTGTATTAGTTAAGTGTTGAGGATTAAAATGTGTTAGAATCATATTTTCAAGTTAGGAGAAGAAACAAATGGTAAATAATTGGGTAATTAAAAATAGTTAAGTGAGACTCCAATAAATCTGAATATAGAGAAGTGATTATAAGGATGATGGGTTGAATGGTGACCCTTAATGCGTCAGGCATGGAGCCTAGTTGGAAGGAAGATATGGAGGGTGGTGATTATTTTTAATCCCAGAAAGAATGTGCAGTAGTTATTTAGTACAATGACTTGAAATATAGGTGCTATGTTTTTATTCCTGTTTGAGATTGCTATCCTTTAGAGGATTTGGAAGAAAGTTTGTCTTGATAGAAAACACATTTAAAAGGTAACAAGTAGGTGTCTAGACTGGATGCCAACAAATGATTTTGGATGAAATCCAGTAAGAATGCTATGTTTAAAAAGTTAACGGTAACCTTCAGCAGTAGGACAGATGATGAATTACAAAAGATAGAAACCAAATGAGTCAAGCAGTCATATAGATTCCTTGCAGACTAGAAAAAGTTTTCACATTAAAAGGAACTAGCCATTCAATTTCTACAGGAACAATAATGAAATTTTTGCATGTTGTTAACCTCAGGAAGAAAAGATAACTAGTGGTGTTTGCACCAAGAGAAGATGGATATAGACACTTTCCTGGGGAGGGATGAAGGATGAGTAATGTTTCTGGTAAAAGGGCTATCCATCAGTCCTCTTTTATTTATTTATTTATTTATTTATTTATTTATTTATTTATTTATTTATTTATTTATTTATTTATTTTTTGTTGTTTCGTGCACATAGGAAAAATTGTCAAATATTTCTATAGGTTTATTTTGAAAGCCAACATCTCACCACAATTTTTTCTAAAGTGAAACTGTTTCTATTTCTTTTTAGCTCATTGTTTTGAAAACAATCCAGTGTGTCTAGGTAACAGCCTCTTGTTATTCTTATTTGTTTGTTTTCACTTTAGAGTATTATGTTTTGACTCCCAGCTATGGTAAATACTTAGCTCTTTTTTTTTCTTGTTTTCTCTACTCAATTTTCTTCTTGAGTTGTTTGCTTTCTCATTTAATTGTCACAGGTGCACGTCTCTAATTCATTCATATATTAGCCTATTTCTGATTCTGCATGTCACCTCTCCAGACATCAAATTAGTTATGAAGTATTTATGACAAAATTTCTTTGAGGATCATCTTATCTATTAGATACAATCCAAATGGACTACCCCTCAAACATGGGAACAGTTCTCATTTAAAAATCCCTCTTTCCCGGGCCCTCCCTGGTGGCGCAGCGGGTTAAAGCACAGCACTAAGAAGCTAAAGCCACTTCCGCATGAGTTCGATTCCCGCCTGCCCCGGAGGAGATCCACATGGCGAGGCAGACCTCTCCTGACCCACCCGCTGCTCCCCTCAGCAGTGTACTTTATCAGTCGGCCTGTTCTGCTCCCCACTCTGTCTCTGGTGAATCCTCTCACCCTCTACATCTCTGGCCTGTACCCCAGTTCTATATGAATAAATAAATAAATCTTAAAAAAAAAATCCCTCTTTCCCATCATCCTATAGTTTATCTTTCAATCTTCCACTCATTGTAACACCTACTCACATTTACTGCCTGTATTTTTAAATTGTTAAATACTGTTTCAGGTGCTGGCTACATCCCAAAGAATGGGGGAAGAAGAAGAAACAAAACTAATAGCTTTCACTGTCTTTATATTATAGTGATAATCTTAGTACAAGAAAAAAGAATGGGGTCTCATAATACTTTGAGGAAAAGTTAGTTCTTCATTGTAATTTTAGCTTATCATGAACTGTCTATTATGTGAGAAATCCAATAGAACTTCTTTATATTTTACTCGGGTGTGCTATAATTTACTTTGTATGTTCTCAAAAAATGTTTGGGAGACACCCAATGTAAAACTTCTTTCAGAAACTTGGTAAGATTCTGTTACAAATAGTATTTCTTTTTTTTTTTTTTTAAGATTTATTTATTTGTGCATACAGAACTGAGGTACAGGCCAGAGGCTCAGGGGTGGCGAGAGGCTTCACCAGAGACAGAGTGGGGAGCAGAACAGGCAGATCCAGTGAAACACACTGCTGAGGAGAGCAGCAGGCAGGTCAGGAGAGGTCTGCCACGCCATGTGGTCACCTCCGGGGCAGGGGGGAATTGAACTCATGCGGAAGTGACTTAAGCTTCTTAGTGTTGTGCTTTAACCCGCTGTGCCACCAGGGAGGGCCAAAAAACAATATTTCTAATTTTTACCACAAAAAGAGTTATGTAAACTTTGAGGATCATAGAGAACATATTTTATTAACTATATATATATATGTGTGTGTGTGTGTGTGTGTGTGTGTATTGAAGTGAAAAAAAGATTGCCAAAAAGATAAATAGAAGAAGAAAAGACAAAAATTCAGAGGGGCCATTAATACTGCCTTCCCCTTCAAATAATAAAACAAACCCCTAGAAGCAGGATATAAATTTGGATTAAAGAGAACTAAATCTTCTACATTTACATTTTCCTAAATAAATCATAACTTCTGAATTTTGAAACTCATAAAATTATGTTTTGAAACATTTTTTAGCAATTGATTCTTTTGTTTACTCTCTATTTATGGAAAATGTTACTTATAGTAAATTTTTGTAAATTGTACATATTACAATATCTTTACTCCCCAGACACAATTAATTGAAAACTGAATGTTATAGACCTTTAGAAATAATTTCCAATGCTGTGGAAGATTAGTACTACTTTATTCTTGACTTTTACATGTAACTTACTGCCTTCAGAAAGATTTACAATCTTTTGTCCTTGGTTTTCAGAAATTTCAAAATTACTTGCCTTAGTTTGGGTCTGAATTCCTTGAACAGAATAATTGGTAGGTAACCTTCAGTCTGGACCTTATACCCTAGGCTTCTGGGAAATTTTTTGTGAATATTAATAATGTATTCCCTGAGATTTTTTTTTTCTTTTTCTACTATCTAGAAGCCAAGTTAGTCAGGCCCTTTCAAAAGGCTTTCTCATGTTTTGACTTTCCCACCAACCACTCATCTCTTACTGTATGTTTTGTTATCTAGGTTACAATCTTTAGTATTCAATTGAAGCACTTATTATTGAGTTTTTTTTTTTCTTGTTGTTGTTTTTATCACTTACACCAAAGCACTGAGCAAGTGAGTTGAAAGTACAGAATATGAGCTATACTGAAGGGTGATATTTTAGTGGAGGATTTGCTATCAAGGACTTTTCTTCCTTTTTCCTTTGCCCTCTCCTATCAATCCCTTACCTCCACCTATTTCACTTTCTCCCTTCCTCCCTTTCTCCTTTCCTTTCTGCTACTAAGTCTCCTGACATCGGTCTCCTCATGTTTTGTAACTTGAAAACCTAGCTCCAGTGTTAGGTAACCAAAGGAACCTAATGAAGGAAGGTGCTGAGTCAGCATCCTTTGTATGTGAGTCCATGGTGTGCCTTAGTCTAAAATGTGGTGGCCAGCTAGCCTATGATGTGACACTGTTGTTAATTATCTCAGTTCTTTTCATTCACAGAATAAATATCTAGTATTTTCACAAAAGGAGGGAGGAACAATCACTTTGTTGAACAAGCAGAAGGGATGTGGATACTAGACAGATTGAACAAGTTTTTAGTGTATTTTTCTTGGTGTAGCCTTATTGTCCTTAAACCATGTCCAGGCTTTCCTAGTGAGTTTGGGGAAGCTATGGGAAAATGTGAATTTTCCTTGTATGGACTTAAGATTTCTTGACTGTGTTAGTCATTTCTACTTTACATGTTTTCCACTTTCCACATCTATAACACTATTACTATTTTCTTTTTTCTCTTTTCACTTTTTTGGGCAATGACTTAAAAATGAAAATTATTTTTGGTTTTGGAGAATTACATATATAAGAAATATGTATGTCTTAAATCCACTATCTTCACCTTAATTTCTATTCACCTTTAGTTGTCTTGCTTTTATTTTTTATTTTTTTGGAAATATATCAAAATATAGCAATAACATTACAAGGTTTGGCACAAAATTAATACTCAATACACAATTGCTAATTAACTAATACATAAATAATGAATGAATAAATAGATAAAGAAAACTTGATTGTCTTTCTAGTGATATTGATGAGCAAATTAGTAAATATGATAGTAAATAAAAGCATTTGGGAACATATGTGGAGTATTTGCCACTTGCAATTGAAGGTTAAAATTTGAAAGAACAAGTATTTATTAAAAGTGAACAGATGGCTGTTAAAAATAGGAGTTTTAAATTCTCATTGTCAAAGACATGAGCCCTTGTAGCCCTCAAAATAATGTGAGCAAAACATTTCTATCTGATAAAAATCAGTTAAACGGGTTCAAAGGAGGGAAATATCAAATAAAACACCGAAAGATTTTTTTAAAGGACTCATGTCATATAAATAATCATGCAGAGAGGATGCATAAAAAGTATATTTAGAGACACAAAGATGTATATAGCTTTAGTAACTATATACCGAAAGTTTGCAAGTGACAACTTGAGCTTTCACGTGTAGGTAGATTATGTTTCAGGGTTATACCCAGAAATTTAATGTACTAGGACTCCTACTCAAAATACAGCTGTCACTTTTAAGTAACAGTGCCAGTCAAATAAGTGTGATGTAAAGAAATATTTAGATAAAAGCAATATACAATATCTGGGCAGGGACAATGGCACTTACCAAATATTTCTTTTATATCCCAACTTTTACAATTAAGAAGGACTCTGCTAGGTTTTCTACAATGATTATGGGCAGAAATAATGTGTAACAACTTTAAAAGAGAACACAGAAGTGATACACATGATGTTTTAGCAAATACACTGTGAATCCTGACATTCCAGATGCACAGATCCTGTCAGCCTGAATCCTAGAATAACCACCTGGAGGAGACTTCCCATTACTAAGATTATTTAAATACATATCATGAGCAAAAGTGAAATTTCTATGTTGTTCCTTTTAGCCAAATCATGTGTTATAGTCAGATTAGTAATGCAGCAGCCTAACCACTCAATCAAGACAAGTCCATTAGTGAGCCTAGTAATGATTATTAGTAATGAAAAGCAGAGCCTGGCAAAAGTTTAGCATAGAAAATATATACATAAAATGGGAAGATTGTCTTCAGACTTCCACTAGAAATGTTATTCAATTTGAAACAGACTTGATTTTTTTTTTATTTGCATGGATATGGATGAAAGAAGAGTGAAGGCTTTGAAGACCTGGTCTGACTTATTAATGAACTACTAAAAGGTGGTTAGAACATTGAACTCTATTATTGGCACAATGAGATCATGATTGAAAATATAAATAGGAACTAGGGTATATATCAGACATTTGAACATTATGAAGTAACAGAAATTCACAGAAATAATAGGCATCAACCTTGGGGGAATGATTAAAAAATGGTAAACCAAAGTTAAGCAATTGTTGTTAAAAATGAGAAAACAGGCCCTCCCTGGTGGCGGAGCAGGTTTGATCCAGCTGCACTGCAAGCTGCAAGCAAGCTACAGCTACTTCAGTGTGAATTTGATCCCTGCCCCCAAGGTGATCACTTGGCCCAGCAGACCTCTCCTGTCTCCCCCACTGCTCCCCTCAGCAGTGTACTTTGTCAACCTGCCTGTTCGGCTCCCCACTCTGTCCCTGGTGAATCCTCTCACTGCCCCTGCACCTCTGGCTTGTACCCCAGTTCTGTATGCATAAATAAATTTTTTTTTTAAAAATGAGAAAACAAAATATTAAAGAACTGAAAACTATTTAAAGGAGAAACAACCATTTTTAAAAAGTCATCATATCTGTGTAGAATGAACTAGTCTGTTGTTTCAGACTTTAAAAGAAATAACAAGAAACAAATGAGCAAATGAAAACCATTGAGTTAAAATTATAAGTATACTAAAGATAAATCTAGAAGTGAACCAAAGGTACCAGATGGAGAATGCCTTTAAATTTTCTCATGATCATTAGGAAGGAGGAGCCATAATCGAGGCAATGTTAGTAGAAAATAAAATACAAGTCAGATTAATTTTGTTCCATCAAATAAAATGTTTTAAATTTAAGAAATGATTATAACATCCTATTTTAATGAGGAAATATAAATGAGGTAGGTAAGTGTATATGAAGAATTTACTTATAAATTTTAATGTCTTCAAAAGCATCCAATCAATTTGATTCAGTAAATAGTCTAATAAGTGTATATTTTTGCCTATCACTGTTTCTTTCTCTCACACATCAAGAACAGTTATTGGCAATCCTATATAAATAATGGAGAATGAGAACAGAATCCAAAAAGATGGGCTCCCAGACACGAATCTAAATGACAACAGAGGAGTTCCTTGATTTCCTCTAAGAGGATAATCGAGGTTAACCAGTGGAGGACTTTCTCTAGAGAGTCTAATGACTTGAAACACTTGAGTCACTCAAAAGGTGACCTCTATTATTCTTTCAAGTTCTATAGTTACATTATTCTTAGCAAGTGTGCACCAAAATAATTAACATGGGTATTTAGTTTTAAAATTAATGTCTCATGTCTAGGAGAAAATTGGGAATACAGGATAATGGTGAACATAGTAATTTAAGTAACCTGGATTGCAACTACAAACAAACAAACAAAAAGACAGTACAGGAGTTTTAAGAAATGAAGCAAGCAGTGCATGAACTATCATACTTTTACACAATGTTGACTTACATACAAGCTATACATTGGATCTACATACAAGCTATACATTGGATCTACATACAAGCTATACATTGAAAAACAAAAATTAGGCTAAGCTCAAAGGTATAGGGTTTCAATTATATTTTCTCTAATAACAAATACTGTATCTCTAAGTGGAAGTGTATTGGGACATGAATAAGTTGCTTGTTTCAGTTAAGGGGAACATCTGCCATAGGAAGGGACTTAGATATATGATTTTGATTCCCTGCAGGATAGAACAGATGATATCATTAGTATTAAAAACCTATCAACTCCCAGCATGCTGTTGAGGCTGTGGTTGGAAATGTTAAGTGCTACTGACACACAAATCTTTTCTGGGTCATTTGCAGAAAGAATACAGAGTCAGAATTAAATGGGTTCTTTCAGACCTACTGAAAAGAGAACATATTTGGAAAACAAAATAGTTGAAATTTGTAGTGGTACAGTCCTATTTAGTTAAAGAATTGGTACTAACTCTGTACCTTTTGCCACACACAAACAGAAGAGAAACATTAATATGTTAGTTGTTTACTCTTTTAAAAGTTTAGTCAATTCATTCCATAGAGATTATGACTTAAAAGGTTAGAAAAATCTTGCTATTCTAGTACTTTTTCCCAGAGTGACCACTATAAGATTAGGGTGAAAAAGAATAATATTGAATGAGAGAGCTTGGAATATATCTGAGCATAATTCCACTTTAATTAGACAAGTTTATGTTTGAAACAGAAAGTCCAGAGGGAAAATTCATTTCACTTTACAGCAGTTTATATTATTTTTAAGTTCATACATTTTAATTTTAACTCCTTTACAAAGCATGCCAATAGCAATTTAATTAATCCTAGATATTTTAAAGGGAAGATTCTTATATCAATATTTTGGATATTTTAACTTAATATACTAATATCTACTTTCATAATTCTCAATGCCGTTTTCCAGCTTCCAAACGCCTTTGGTTCTTGGGCCTCATTCATGAAAAGAATAGGGAACTTCAATGAAGCACATTTCTGACATCGCTCCTGCTGATGCCATCAATGGCATATATTCAAAACTAAAGAATAACATAACTTCCTTAATTTTGTTCATTTCTTTGGAGATAAGAATAGCAAATATTTTCCAAGTAATTTGATAAGCATTTAGTGTTTGAAATTAAGGTTTTATCACTACACATAATTTTCAAGATTTAACTACTGTTTATTTTGATAATCACAACTTTCAAATAAAAGAGAAAAGCTCTAAGTACCTAAGCAGTAAATTCATCAGCTTAGTTTCTCCTCTTTCTTTCTAAGCTAAGTCAGTAGAACCACTAATATCATAATTCAAACAGAAGAGAATGAAGAAAGTTGGAGAAGCTAAATTCATAATTATATATGTGTGTATAAATATATGTATGTATGTATGTATGTACATATGTATGGATCCATCTATCTAAGTATATTAACTTATGACTTCTACTGCTTAAGTCACTGTATTTTTGTTTGTTTGTTTGTTTGTTTGTTTTCCTCAATCATTAATATGGAAATTCTGTTAAACAAGAGATTCTGAATCAATATGTCTAAATTGGGGATCCAGGATTTTTTAATTAACTCCTAGGTTATGGTGATTTTACTGGACCCAACCAGATTTCTAACAACAAGGGTATATAATTAAAACTTCCAAAAAATAATACAATACCCCTATACAAAAACAAACTAAAATTAACTAAAATTAAGTAGTGATAGCATCAAGTGCAGGTAAGGATGTAGAGAACTGGATCATATTCATATGTTGCTGGTTGGAATGTAAATTGTACACTTACTCTGGGAAATATTTTGACAGTTTCCTTTAAAATTGAAAATGAACTCTACCTGGGATCCAGAAATTGCTTTCTTGGACATTTATCCAAGAGAAATGAAAACATGTAGTCACTAAGGCCTGTACATAAATGTTCTAGAAGTTTCAACTGCAATAAAGACAAACTGGAAATGGCTTACATGCCCTTCACTGAGTGACTGATTAAACAATACCATGAAATGTTGTTCTGCTTAGCAATAAAAATAATCAAGTAATTTGTACATGTAACATCTTGGAGGAACTGCAGAGAAATGATGAATGAAAAGAAAACCCAATCTCAAATTCAAAATACATATATTACAGTTTCAACATATGATAATGAACCTCAATCTAAAATATTCATAGTCATGCAAACACACACACACACAGTATAAAACAGGTATACAGGTTTGTGAAAATCTAACTTGTATTTTATTCCATTTATATGCTATCCTCTAAATAATGCATGTTATTTTAGTAGAGGTAGAGATTGAGGTGAGAAATTGAGAGATTGAGATTGAGGTAGGCAGTGAATAGGAATAGAGTGAAAGAGGGATGGTGTGGGTATAAAGGGATTATGCAAGGGAGCCCTGTAAATGATTTTCCTCTTGATTGTGGTTATAGTTACATGAAAATACATGCTATAAAATTGCATAGAATTTCATACAAAAACCAATATAAGTATGACTGGTAGCATATGGATAAATTGAATTGTGCCTGATTTTAATACTTGGCGATTGCTAAACAAAATATCAAGATTAGGGAATAGAGCTAAATATGTGTTTTACATTCTTTAACTTTCTGTGATTCAGTCTTTTATTGTTCTGTGATTTTTTTCCCATCTAAAATTGTATCAAGATATTACATATTGCATTTTGCTGTCCTTTTTTTCAAAATATTATTTAAAAAATTATCAGCCATTTATTTAAGAGCCTACAAATCTTGACAAATATGCTATTGACATTTTAACCTCTCCATAGCTAGAGCTCTTACTGCCTGTCCATATTTTATCCTCCTAATCAGCAAGAAAAGTTGAGGGCAGGGGGAGTGAGGAGGAACTGGGGATGCCATGTTTCAGAAGTTAATATAAAGTATAAGGATCCATAACATACCAGTTTTGATATTTCAGAAATCTGTTATTAGTGAAAAGTTGTGAAATCAGCTCCTAAAGCTGAAACCCACTCTAAAATTAGCACTGTCCCCATAACTTAGCTATTAACCAGGCCTAACCACTTTCTGTTTTTGATTTTGGATGGCTAAATTGTGATCTTATTGTTAAAATGACAGGTCACACTGTCTCCCCCCTCCCAACCCCAAGCAATTCTGTTTCTCCAGATAAAGAAAACCAGCAACCTAGGGCCAACTCTAGTCCAGGAATTAGGAGGACTTGGCCACTAGCCCATATATGGCAGCAAGGACTTAGTGTAGCGAGTTCTGCTTTCTTCTGTTCCCTTTTTATTTTTCCAATTATTTCCTACCAAACTCACATTTCTGTCCATCCTGGTGCTTGTCCTACCCAGTCAATGAAATTAAACTCTTTTGACTTCTCAAGTCCTGATTCCCAGAGTGTAATATGAACCAGTCCACCTCTTTCCCTTTTTTCCAGGAGGTAGATCTGAATCTTAAGGTTTCTAGCTCCCCCTGAACTAGCCTTCCTTTGCCAACTCATAGAGGCATAATTTGGGGATATATAAAATATGTACAGGGATATATTATATATAAAATATGTATAGGAATAGATAGATATAGATATAGGTATAGATATAGATAGTGGCTGAGCCTTTGACTTTTAGTAGTAGATGGTTTTTAGATCTTGTAAAACATCAATTCCTCTTTTTTTTTTCCCTAACTCATATATTCAATACTAAGTAAAAGTTGTATTGACGTGAAATTCTGTGGGAAAATCTCCAATGTACCAAATTATTGCTAGTTTTGTTCCCCCTCCCCCTTCTCTCTGTTTTAAGCCTATAGAATCACATCTGCTTAATTCAGGGATTGCTGAGATTTCATGGGGATTTGAGGAGTAGGAGGCATCTTGGCATGGAGATCATTATTACTTTTTGATCCGCCTCCAGTAAGCATTCTGACAATTCCTCCCACACCTTCTACTAAAAGTTTTCTCCTCAGGGTAATTGACTGTTAATGGAAGATAAGTAAGGCATTTAAACATCCGCATCTTCTCAGTATACATGATTTATGTCACCCTCTTAAAAAACAAGATTCCAGAAGTAGTCTCCTCGATATTTTCCTTTATCACATCAAACACTGGGTTTATAGAGTGGATTGGGAGATAGATTTTATTGTCTACTTGAGTACTTTCAGGGCCAGTAATAAGCTGCTAAAGTTGGAAGATCAAGGGGTATAAGAACATCTAGTGTGTGTGTGTATTTTAAAATTTATCTTATTCAAAAAGTATTATATTTACTTCTAGATTTAACACATCTTTTTTTTTTTTCTTTCCTGTGAAATTTGTTGTGGCTTATAAATTTGACAGGATAGGAGTTAGTTGGTTAGGGAGAAGGCTGATGAGTTCTGACATTCATCACTTAAAGATAAAGCAGACTCTTGTGTGAAAGAATGTTAATACAGTAAGGTGCAGAGAGAGGGATGACAGGATAATAGTTTCCCAATAAAATAACCAAAGTTGTCCATACACTTGTGGGTAAATGCCCAGTCAAATAGGTTTTCCTTAAGTGGGGTCACTGAAACCCAATGCTTGTCGCACGCTTAAGTCACTTTCTAGGGGGTGGGGATTATAGGAAGAGGAAGAAGGGACCTGGGAAGCCTGGGAGGAAAGGAGCAAACTCAGAGTACAGATCAAGGTAATGCCTGCCATTGCCAGCCTCCCCACAGGTTTCACACCCATGTGTGTCTTCCAGATATCTCTACGTGGCTCAACTCCATGTCTCCTTCCACATTCTCCAAGTTCCTTGTACAAGTCCAAAGCTGAGAAGCAAGCCTGCCTTCATTATATATCTCTCTGCTCCTTGTGTGCCCTCCTACTTCTCCTCTGTCTTCTCTCAATCTTCTATAATTTCTCCAACTACTCAGCACCAACTTTTTTTAGGGGGTGAATGGAAAGTGGAACTCTCTATTTTACAGAGATTACATTGTAATATATAGACATAGCAACTAAGCTCTGAATCAGCTTGTGGTCTTTGAAACAAAATTTTAGGTTACAAATTACAACCTTTATTTTTCATGGCTAAATAAAGATAAATAACTTAGACTTCTCTAAGTTTTTCTATAGAACTAGCCATTCTTAAAAGTGGAATTGAATCTTTGACTATATTGTTTTACATAGTTCTGTCTAATGGTGAATGTTGTAAGATGTACTAAGAAGTCAGTGACTGATTCTCTAAAGTAAATTCATTCAGATATTTTAGACACATAGTACTCTGAACCATTTGTATAAAAAATAACATTATTGAATTATAAGTAACTCAGTTAGTTCTAGGGTGGATAGCATATTTTATATCATATCATGTTTATATTTTCATTACTTTAACTAGTCATAGAAGTCTACTTCCTATTTACTTTTTTTTTTTCCTGGTAGTATTTTATAATACTGCCATAGATCCAAATTTTTTGAGAGTCCGACCTCCAAAAAGTAAGTTTGCATTTTTTTCCCTTTAGTGTGTGTTATATTTTATGACTCTGCTAACAATAGAATGTAGTAAAAATTGTAGAGTGTAACTTCCAGGGTTAAGTCATATTCAGTACAAATCTTAGTACCTGGAAGTAGTTCATTATCCTGCAATGACTAATGTAAAATCTCTTTGGAACTGGGTAGTGGATAAAACTAGTAAGACATTGAAAATAAAGTAGTAAAGTTTCATAAAGCCTTAAAGAAACATAGAAGAATGGTCTATTTAAAAAGTTGTCCATGAAAACCCTAAAAGCTCCACAGAGGAACTAATCAAAACCATCCACCAGTTTAGCAAGGTAGCAGGTTATAAAATCAACACACAAAAGTCAGAGGCTT
>NW_004567114.1:53420620-53426431 GCF_000260355.1 Condylura cristata | reverse complement strand
AAAAAAAAAAAAAAAAAAAAAGTTGTCCATGAGTGCTGAAAATAAAATGATCAATATCTTACTGAAATCTAGAGGCCTTTGATAGAGGCTAAAAGGTTAAGCATCATGGATTCCTGCAAAAAAGGTAGAAAGTAGAACATGTAACTAATGAAATGGGAGATCTAACTACAGAGGTTTCTAGACTAAACATAGAAGATACCACTTTATTCCTACTAAATGCTTATGGTAAAATGTGAGGGAAAAAAGAGGGACTGTTATGAGTATTGTTAAGCACAAATGTTCAAGGATTTGACTGCTTTGAAAATTTTAAAACACTTAAGTGAGCTAATACTGCCAGGAAATCATGCTTTATAGATGAAATCAGGTGTAAAATCTTTATTAAGACCTCTGAAGGGTCAAGGTGATATCTAATAGTGCCATTGTGCCAAAAAAAAAAAAGTGCTTCTTTTAAGTATTTGTGGGTATACCTCAGATATGCTCTAAATCAAATAATAGAGGCATTAAAAAGCCTAGGAAATTGACCATTAGCAACATCTAAAGTAGAAAAAGACAAATATCAAAGAGATTTGTCAGTGTGATTTTGGCATGTTAAAATCAAGAGACAAACTAAACAGTTTAAGATAATTCTATTGGTAAAAATTATGCCAACATAGAATAAAAAAGATAGTCTAAAATGATAGCAATTTTGTCAATGTAATTTTGATCTTGATCGTTTGTACATGCAGTGAATAAGCAATTTAGAATATTGTAATGTCTTTCAGCAACTCTAGGAACTGCACATTTTGAAGAACTGTGATCTTCAAACTATTTGGTTATTGTTATCTTTTGTCAAATATTTTTTTAGAAGAGAAAAGATGAAAACCTAAAAGGTCAAATACAGAATAGAAACATATGGATAGAGTCATAATATTATAACTACACTAAAATTTCTCAATTGAAAAATGTTGTCATCATATGTACTGACAGTCATTTGGCATTAAATGTAAAAATGTTTGAATTTATATCAACAATATAAAGATAGTAGGCACTAATATTTAGTGTTATAAATATTAGTCCATGTTCCTAAATATTAGTATAGCTGTATAGCAGATAGGCACTCTATTGTGCTCTATGTTTAAATTATCATTTAATCTCACCAAAAACTTTAAAAGTTAGGTATGACCCCCAATTTATAAATAAGGAAACAGCCTCAAAGATGTGATATAACATGCCCATACTCATAAAACTAATAAATGGCAGAGACAGAATCTGTTCCCACATCTGGCTGACTGCAGTTTTCCTAAACTTTTGCTATACTATGAAACGTTCAATAAAAGTGCAGTAGTATTTCCTTTTCTGTGTACTTATTAATTCAAGTCATTTGCTAAGAAATTAAAATAATTTACTAGCATAATATTTGAGGATATTCTGGCATCAATTATGTTCAATTTTATTTGCACATTAAATTTGCCTGAGGAAACTGTTTAAAAGATGCAAAAGGGGATCCAGCATAAATAGGTCTAGAAATCTGTTTTCTGATAAACCCCATAGAAAAAAAGATAGGGAAAAAAGTGTTTTTGAATTTAAATTAGACAATTCTTTTAAAATATTAATTAATTTTAATTGAGGTAATGTTTGGATATCTCTGTGAGGAATTTGCCACCATAATGTACCTTCCACCAGATCACACATAGTCTCCACCACCGTAGTTTATTATATTTTTACCCTTCATTGAAAACACCCCTTCTGCATCCCCTCCCCTCTCTGGATATCTCAGATCTGTGGTTAACTTCCAAAGATTAGATTTTTAAGCTTGTCTTTATCTGACCCTTTGTTTCTCTATATTTCATATATTAATGACACCAGCCATTATTTTTCTCCTTCTGACTTATTTCATCTAACATTATCCCTTTAGCTCTATCCATGTTGGGGGGCACCTATGTTGTTTCTATAATTTGGCTGTAGTAAATAGAATTGCAATAAATATGGGAGTGCAAGTGTTCTTGGAAATGTGTACTTTTGAATTTGGTCAGTAGATGACTAAGAGTGGAATTACTAGGTCAAATGGCAGATCCATTTTTAATGTTTTTAGACACTGCCATACTGTTTTCCTTGGGCCAGTCCTTTATCTCATAATCCTCACAAATAACTTGTGTTTTAGTCTCTTAGATAGAGGCCATTTTTACAGATGTGAAATGTTATTCATTCATGTTATTCATTCATGAACTTTTTTCATGTGCCTGTTTGTAGTCTGTAGGTCCTCCATGGAGAGGTATCTACTTAGTTCTTCTGTCCAATTTTTGACTGGATTATTTAGTTTACTTTTATTGAGTTGTATGAGTTCTTTGTAGATATTCAATGTTAGTCCCTTCTCAGATGTATGGTGTGCAAATAATTTTTTCTCACTCAGGAGAGTATCTTTTCATTTTACTTAGGTGCAGAAGCTTTTTAGTCTGATGTAGTCTCAGTTATATTATTGTTTTCCCTGTTCTTGGGTGTGAAATCCAAAAGACATTACTGATACTTATAGCATGAAATATTCTACCTATGTTTTCTGCTAGGTACTTTATGAAAACAGGCAGTTTCAAATTTCCTTTCTTTAAACTCATGTTTGGCTTTTCAACTTTGCTCCTACCTTCTTTCTTCCTTGCAGAATTATTTATTGACTGAGTATTAAATATCAACACTTTAGAAGTAAATTCTTTATATAACTAAAAAGTAGAAGAATTATATCATTTATTGAATAAAACTGTCTGTTGCCTCTGGTGATGATATTGGGAACAAAAGGTTTAACTGGTTGGAATGCAAAAATGAAACACTTAAATCTGAGAATAATTCATATTAATGCAGTTTGCAAAAAGCATTAAAATTATCCCTTTGTGGATATATTTTATAGGTTATGAAGACTATAAAACTGAAAAATAAAATTTCATTCTTAACCAATGCAGTAATATCAATAGAAACAAAATTCAGCATGGGACATTTGGGAACTTGTTGATATAGAATATCACCTTTGTTGAAGATATAAGAGTTAAAAGATCTATGATAATCATCTACTTTTCAAGCCAACTTAATTAGGTCCAAAGATTAATCCAGTACTATATGTATTTTGCAGAACATATAGCAAACTATGAGGGCTCACTTGTGTTGCTGTTTCAGTATTCTGGAAAAGAACCAAAAGCCTGTATTCAAGAGTTTTGTTAGGCAATAATGAGAACCAATGAATCTGGCAAAAATAGGAAAGAAACTACAAAGGATTTTGGTGAAAAAGGTCCAGAAACAAGACAACTTCAAAGCATATAGCTTATAGAATGACACAATTCCTAGCAATCTCTGGGAAATTAGTTTTCAGTAATAATAAAACTATTTATAAAAGATTACTATAATTCAAAAAATCTGAGTCTTAAAATCTATTTTTGCAGCCCTAATGTATAACATGATAGTTTCTGATCTAATGTCTTTCCAGGGCAGCTACCCTATGTGTATGCTGACTCAGAATACAAGTTCCTTTATCATGTGACTTATCTAAATTGTAAGGCCTTGAAGTCCTATCCTTTTAGCTGCATGATAGATAAAAATTAATAATAATAACCTGAGTTTGTATGGTAAAGTTTGGGACCTAGACCCTCATGGCATAAATTACTTCAATTCCCATTCCTTCTGGCCAATCATGATCAGAAAAATAGGAAATCAATCATAAGATTGTAATCACATAATTACATTTATTGGGGCTAGAAAATGTATTATGGTTCGGAAGAATAGGAAACAACATATTACTAGTGAACACAGCTGTCTCAGAGATGCCAAGTAGAAAAATTTTTAAGGCAGATGCATAAGGATAGAAGTTTATAGTTCATGAACTATACATAAGTTGACAATATTAAAACATTTTGCTTTCCTTAAATTTTATTTGCAAATATTTACACTAATGAAATTCTTTATAAAATCACTAACACATTGTAGACGATCATGCTGATAGAATGCTATTCATTTAAGTTGTGACCATACATTTTTAATAAATGATTGTTCTGGTCCAATGACTATGTTTCCCATTCACTTTTATCTTATCCTGATATTATTTGTAAACTTAGATGCATGAGTTCTTTGAGACTGACCATTTGTTTCTTACTTGATTAAAATTTTTATTACAATTAGCTCTTTATCATATGCCACAATATGTCTATCCAAGGGAATTATTTTTTTCTAAGATTTTGTATATGTCAAGAATCTATAAATAATGAAAATTTCTATAACATTTATAACTTTATGATTTAATATCAACCTGAGGAATATTGTAAAAACTCACTCACTCACTCAAAGTAATTAGTGTTTTACTTTATGGACTGTTATTAGCCTCTTGGTTGTGGATTTGTGTTTTTGTATGTGTGAAGTTTACAAATGTAAAAGTACAAAAAGTTCTTTTAGGTCACTCAAGTAGTTGCTGATTACAGGGTTCTGGCCAGTGGGATTGTGAAAGCATGTTGACCATATCAAAACAAGAAAAAAATCACTCTATTCCTAGAGCCTTAAGAATGTTACTTTGGGGCTCTCCCTGGTGGCTCAAAGGGTTAAAGCACCACATTATGAAGCTCTCCGAAGCCACTGCAGCACAAGTTCGATCCCGGGCCAGGGAGCTGACCCGCATGGCGTGGCAGACCTCTCCTGACCCACCCGCTGCTCCCCTCAGCAGTGTACTTTGTCAATCTGCCTGTTCTGCTCCCCACTCTGTCTCTGGTGAGGCCTCTCGCCACCCCTGCACCTCTGGCCAGTACCCCAATTCTGTATGCATAAAAAAATAAATCTTTAAAAAAAAAAAGAATGTTACTTTGTCCTTCTGACATTGTTCATAACTGTTCTGACTCCATGGTTTGTACTTTATTTGTTCTCACTATGGAGCGATCCCTAAAATCCCTTAAGTCTAATAAAGTCTAATTAAGGACTGCTAGTTCCTGAGCTGCATACCCTGAGGACACATATTAATAATGAGTTTAAAATAGTGTCCTACTACAAGCTTATAGCAAGCCAGTAACCTTAGCACATCATTTTTAAATGAGTGATAACTGATCAGACTTTAGCATTCCTACTTAAAAGGTAAGGAGTATAGATTCAGGGAACTTCAGGGATGTCAATGTTACCTAGGCAAGTAAACTTAAAACATCTTAGATTCTGAGCAGAATAAATAATTGAAAAGAAAAAAAGCCAATCCATTTCTGCATGGTCCCACAATTTTTGTATTTGGATTTAAATGCAAAATTCTGAAATGAATCATAGCTTGTTATCCATTACATATATGATAATAAATGATATGATTTTATGAAGAAAACATACATGTATGAATTTAGTGAGAACATGCTTATAGATTGCCTTCATTTTAAAAATTCTGACCAGATTTGTATGAAATGGAGTTCACTAGAATATAGAATTTATGACTTATATCTATCATGAAGACTGTCCTTTATGGATATTTTGAATTACAATATTATGAGGGGAAACGAGAAAAATGATGTTGTCACTGTTACCCCAGTTCTTGGAAATAAAATGTATATTTGATATTTCATCCCCTTCTTCCATATTCGCCTGGTATATGGGACCTTTTCACGTAAGTAATAATGCATGAATGGAGCCAATATTGGAGACACTAGTCTTTTCTATGGTCTAGGCTATTAAAGCTTCCAGTTGCCATTCTCACTTAAGCACAAAAAGAAATTGCATTTTTTTCTTATACAGTCTGGACACAGATTTCATGTACATAAGCACCTGGGATACTACATAAAAAAGAAAGAAAAAGAAAGAGAGAGAGAGAGAGAGAGAGAGAGAGAGAGAGAGAGAGAG
>NW_004567114.1:53401708-53419520 GCF_000260355.1 Condylura cristata | reverse complement strand
GTCAATCTGCCTGTTCTGTTCCCCACTCTGTCTCTGGTGAAGCCTCTCACCACCCCTGAGCCTCTGGCCTGCACCCCAGTTCTGTATGCACAAATAAATCTTTGGGGAAAAAAATTATTTAAAAAAATAAATAAATAAAACATTAACTTTTAAAAACACATACAACTTCAAACTGAATTCACAGCATGTTTAAGTATATACAAAGTGTATATTTCTATGTTCAGTGCCCCGGTTAACCTCAAAAAATGGAATTTATGTATTTATAGTTTTAGTGCCATTAGCTTCCAATAATCCATGAGAATTTTCAACAGGTATTTTCCACTTTGGGACAGATACAGGTTATAGGCACATGCTTTCTAGTGGTTAGCTTAACATTTTGGCCAAGGGAGTGGTAATGTGGCAGAGGGGATAGTGATGGATTTCCTTTTTTGGCCATAAAATAGATAATTTTCTTCAACTGTAAAAAAATTTGAAAGGTTCACTACCTTTATCTCCTTAACCCCAAAATTGTCCAAAAGGTGGAGTCAGGAAAAAATTTCATCATCGACATCATACGGCAGATAGTAGCACTTAGTAGAGAAGCATCAATAGGAAAGCACTCAGGGGTACTTTCATGGAATAGCTGTTATGTCTGATCTTTATCCTGTAAGTCTCACAATTCCAAATTCAAGTGTGAGGTGTTTGTTTAGTAAGTTCCACCAGCAGTTGGGTTTACCAGTTCTTGGATAGGGCAAGCTCCAGCAACTGCTTTGAAGCTGTAGAATAATCGTGATGGGATCTCAGATTCAAACCTCTGCCTGACATCATGGAGAGATAAACAGGAGTAATGTAAATCAAAATTTAAAGGAAAAATTAGATCTACTTTGCAATTTTGAAGATATCATAATAGTTGAAACTTTAAATGATTTCTTTAATAATAAATCTTCCATTTGGGTATGTTTTAGCTATAATGGTTCAATTTGTATTTATTGTTGTTTATAGAAGAAATTAAAGAAATGTGCTATAATGACAAATTTCAATTATTTTTTAAATAAATGTGCAGTTTGGGTATTCCTTATTACTCAGCTCTTTTCAGGGAATACTTCTTAGCACTAATATTTTTAGTGCTGTTTCTTTTACTATTTGTGTGCTATTTTATATAAAAAAATAAATACTTTATGAAAATAGGATATTGAATGTTTATTTTAATGTTTAATCCTGGAAAGTAGCTTGTGTGATAATACTATAAACTATAATGTTCTATTTCTACAACAATATTTTCACACATTTATAGTTTCTTACTTGGTAATGGAAAGGAAAATGTATCCTTTGCTAGATTAAGTATATTTGACACTTCATTCCAATTTAGAAACTTTACAACCTTCCACATTTTATTCACTACGATGTTTTCACAGTGATCAGTTTATAGACAACAATATTAAAGTTCAACTCCTCACACAAAAATTTAGAAAACAAGTAACATATAGAATGATGGTACTTTAAACTTGTAATGTCAATGGAATTCTGTCTGCATTTTTGAAAAGCAGGCAACATTGACACAGTGATATGATTAATGAATTACATTGAAATATTTAGAAGTAAGGATCAAGATGGGAGGGTCTTTCCCTGCCAGGTGGGGGGGGTCTTTCCCTGCCAGTTGTCTTTTATGCTATTCAGTGTTTAACATGCACTCAGTGTACAGCATTCATGTATTTAAATGTTTCCCTACTACCTAACAAAACTGATGTACGTAAGTAGGTAGGTGAGTATGTATGTAAGTAGGTAGGTGAGTATGATTTTATGTTGGCGAACACTGTTGTACTAATGATATGTCTAGTTAAGGCAACACATGCTTATCGAGACCTGCTCTAATGTTCATAATAAAGTTCAGGCCAGAGTGAAGTAAATTTGTTTATTCTGAAATTTATTCGGTCATGTAAAATTGCTCTACCTCTTTTCCAGTTTGGCCCTGGATGGATGGTTTAGTCTTTTGTTCTGCTACAGTGAGGTCAATTTCAATATTTGGCATGAGCTAATGAAATATGAATATTTAGTAATTATGAGAATTCCCACAAGGACATTCTTCACTTACGCCACCTCTCTTTGGGTTTTGTTTGCTGCTCTGTGTTTGGTGCTTTGTCCAATGGACAATGTCAGTACAGCATTATTTCTCACTCATTCTTACTCTCTTGAGTGTGAGTCACAATATAATAAATGTAGTAATCCATGACTTTTATCAAACAATTAAAAAAAAATCTCTGGTAAACCTCCATCCCTCTGTGTTCCCTCTCCCTCCCTTACTCACCAAGGATATATTACAGCAATTGGAAGGAACAGTTTGTCTCTTTGAAAGCAGAGGACAAACAAGGATATTGCACCTATTTTCCTATCTTTTAGCTTACACCAGGATAGGTATGAAAAAATAAAGGTGATAAAAAACAATAAATGATTGTGCACAGCCTAATATGAAAAAGTATTTTACTAAATGACAAAGTGTTTATTTCCTGAAGAGGTCACTTTATTTCCATACCTATTATCTTATTTATTGTTGTGACATTCTTTATTATTTATACGCCATTTCCACATGAGGAAAAAAAGTACCCACTGATAAGGAATTCACTCATTGCCTTAACGACAAAAGAGAAACTCAAACCTATGGACTTCTAGCCTGTTTCTATTGACACTAAGCCATTTCCCTCCACATACACACACACACACACACACACATATACATACATACATGCAAACATATGTGAGTGTGTGTGTGTGTGTGTGTGTGTGTATTACAAGTCAGGAAAACAAGCAATGTCTTTAGTGAGCTAATAATTTAAGAAGTTAATAAAGGTCTAAAGAGATTGAACTGCAGTGCTGGAAATGAACAGAATATCAAACATAACCTTTTTCTACATATTTCAAAAGACAGGGACATACCTTATAAACTATATACAAAGGGATGACTTTACTTAGTCTCATTGCACATGGAAATACAACCTTCGTGTATTTCCATGTCTATATTTTCTCTCTAGTTATACTTAGCTTTAAAAACTTAATATAGTGAAAAACTAAAATATATTGAGAATGAGATGTATATATTTAACTATCAAATCTATGCACATAAAAATGGCCAAAATCAAGTGATGGAATTAATGTAAATGTGTTTCTCCTGAGAAAAACATGAGATTATATTTAGAGGCATTTAAGTTAAAGTCTTATGTATGGAAGCAAACTCAGAAACATTAGTAAATATTTTATTTTATATAAGGAGAAAAGATCCAAAAAGTGAAGTGAGTTACCAAAAATTGTCTCATATCAATCTATCATGGAAGTAAGTTATATATCAAATTAGTTCAATTATAAATGCACTTTAAGGCAAGAAGACTCAAACTTCTGAGAACATGGGATAAATAGCAGTGTAAAAATTCCTTTTTAACACTATTTCTGCAGGAGATTTCTTCTAGAAAAAATATTTTGTCTTTATAAGTGACAGGGAAAAACAGAGTCCTATTCTCTCCCTGTGAGCAAGAATGTGTGTATGTGTTTGTGTGGATAGAGATACACAGCTACAGAGAACAGAGACAGTTATGTGAGAGCCCCGAAAGTCATAGGAATGTTGTCTTGAGGGAAAACACATTTTAATTTAAGTATTGAGGTGGAATAATTGAGAGGCATGAACATGAGTCAGTAAAGTACACAAAGATATAGTGTGTACAAAGATGTACAAAGATATTCAACACAAAGGTCATTGCATGAAATGCCAAGTAGACATAACAGACAGTGGAAAAGAAGTACTTTAAGGCAGGTTTTTTGTTTGTTTGTTGTTTGTTTGTTTGTTTGTTTTTATGAGAAGTGATGGGTTTGAAATTTATAACTTGTGATGGCTTAAAACAGAGGAATCAGGTAGTTTTTTTTTTATTATTATTATTTTGTTTATGCATATAGAGCTGGGGTACAGGACAGAGGTGCAGGGGCAGTGAGAGGATTCACCAGAGACAGAGTGGGGAATAGAACAGGCAGATCAACAAAGTACATTGCTGAGGGGAGCAGCGGGCTGGTCATGAGAGGTCTGCTGCACCATGTGGGTCACCTCCAGGGTGGGGATCACACTCATGCTGAAGTGGCTTTAACTTCTTAGTGCTGTGCTTCAACCCACTGCACCAGCAGAGAGGGCCCTCAAAATAGGTTTTTAACAAATAGTCTAGTAGTAGATAGGGGAAAAAAGTCAGGGAGGGAAACTATAGACAGCAGGAAGTTCCAAAAGAAAGTTGTTATTGTGATTCAGACAAGAAACATAATCTGAACAAAGGTGGTAGCAAAGGGGTAGAAGCAGCAAATAAATGAGGGGATGATTTAATAATTGACTACATAGATTTGTTTGCTGGTGATATGTCAGCTTTCAGAAGTACGGAGACAGAAACAATGATACCACCCTGCTGAGCTGGATAGCTGAGCACCAATGACTGAGATAAGATTGGCATGAATAGGAAGATACTAAATACTGTATAGATATGTTAAGTTTTGGTTATCAGTGTTCTGGTGTTCTTTTGAGTTATAGAGGACTGGAAGGTGACTGGGTTGAGAGCATAGGAGAGAGAACCAAAGAGGAGATAAAGATTTGAGTCACAAGTTACAGTTTACTAGAACCAATCTTAAGAAATTATCCCCAGATGGATGTTTAGAGAAATATAAGCAAGCCAAATACAACATCTATGAGAATACTATGTTGAAAGTGGCATCAATGAATTAGACAGAAATTGTATTTTCAGTCAGGTAGCTAGGCAAATATGATATTTAGGTAGAAGTAAGCTAGGCAAACATGATGTTCAGGATTCAAAGGAGAGAAAATATCAAAAGGCTAACATGGTAAATGGAGACATTTGTGTTAAAAAGAATCAGATAGAATACTGATTGAATGTGAATCATTAGATTTGGTAATTTTGGATTCATCTTAAATTTAGTAAAAGTATTTCCATAATGCTGGAAAGGAAAAAAAAAAAAAAAGACTGACTATACTAAGATATATAAACATATAAAGTATACGAACTAAAGCTTGACTTTCCAATACTTATGATCATTTTTATTTTGTAAGAAGGTTAGTCCAGTAGTAGTTAGTAAAACTCGTAGCAGGCTAGTCAAATTATTTTTTTTTTTTTTTTAAGATTTATTTATTTTTGCATACAGAACTGGGATACAGGCCAGAGACTCAGGGGCAGTGAGAGGCTTCACCAGAGACAGAGTGGGGATCAGAACAGGCAGATCGATGAAGTACACTGCTGAGGGGAGCAGCGGGTGGGTCAGGAGAGCTCTGCCACACCATGTGGTCACCTCCGGGGCAGGCGGGAATCGAACTCATGAGGAAGCGGCTTTAGATTCTCAGTGCTGTGCTTTAACCTGCTGCGCCACCAGGGAGGGCCCCAAATTATTTTTTTGCTAGCACTAGTTAATGTTATAAGTTTGGGGATATTATCCTAGTCACCATTTATTCATTTATAAATAATGCAAAAAAAATACCCTTTAAAGTCAATTTCTATTTTTATCTAAACAAGCTACCTTTCCTCCTAAATATTACCCTTCTAACTGCGGATCAGCATTTTAGAGAAGATGGATAAACTATTTTGGAATTTAACTATTCACTTCTAAACTGGGGATTAAGCTAGAAAGTATGTGTCATAATAACTTTTATATTTTCAAAATGTGTCATGAACTTCCCTAATGCATGGATTTATTCTCTTAATAGCAATAATGATTCACAAAGTTATATTGTCATTAAGAAAACTTAAAACATCACTGCATGTTATAATGTTATAATTTAACAAAAAGAACTATGAAGTCCTCTATTACAATGACACATCTGACAGAAACTGCATTTAGATATGAATCATCCCACCAATACAAAAGAAGTTCTATAAACAAAGATTACCTCTCTTGTTCTTCTGTGAGAAATTAATACAGATTTGAAGGAAAATTATTAGTTTGCTCTGACAGTCTAAGTACATACTTCTTCAGGAGAAAAAAAAATAGGGCTTACCCAATGCTTTTTTCAAATCAAATTTATTTCAAATACAATTATTTAACTAAAGTTATTTAGGATTATTAAATCCCTGCTACAAAGTCTAAAAAATCAAAAGGAAAAATAGTCTCTGGGATGGGTCCTAAATTATAGATTATCACATTAAGAACATGAATATTAAAAAAAAATCCTAAATATTGGTTTGCAGTAATATTTTTAATAATGGGTGCACTAAAATGCCTATTCATATTCCTCCCAAAGATTTTTAGTGTTACTTTTATAACTTATCCACCTAGTTATGTATTCAAAGCATTAATTAAATATTTCCTCAGTTCCTAGTACTATTGTAGGTACTAGATATACATGAGTTATCTAAGGATATGTAGTAGTTGATATTGCAGAATTTTTAAATATTATGCAAAATATGTAGAAATAAAATTTTCCATTAGATACCTGGGGAAAACAATATGAATATTATTTAAGGAATGCATAGAAATGGGAGATTCAGACTCAATTTGAATGAGAAAAATGATAATTTTAAGAAGCTGAACTATATATTCAAGGAACTCTTGTCATTTACAGCAACATGGATGGAACTAGATGGGTGAATGCTAAGTGAAATTGGAAGGGACAAGACAAATAACAGATTGTGTCTCTAATATATGGGACATATAAAAGCAGAACAGGGCCCTCCCTGGTGGTACAGTGGGTTAAAGCACAGCATTGAGAATCTAAAGCCACTTCTGCATGAGTTCGATTCCCGCCTGCCTGGGAGGTGACCACATGGCATGGCAGACCTCGACTGACCTGCCTGCTGCTCCCCTCAGCAGTGTACTTCGTTAATCTGCCCGTTCTGCTCCCCACTCTGTCTCCTGTGAAGCCTCTCATCACCCCTGAGCCTCTGGCCTGTACCCCAGTTCTGTATGCACAAATAAATAAATCTTTAAAAAAAAAAAAAGCAGAACAGAAGGTAAGCCTATACTAAACTACTAACAAACCCTAGAAATCTGACTGACTGTAGAATTAATGTTATTACAGGGGTGTGGGCAAATAGAAGATGCCCAGTAGACTGGGACATAGGACAATGGGGACCTTGGTCATGGATGTGGTGTCTGGTAACATACATGAAAAGAAGGGTGATCCTATACTGCTGAATCATAGACAGTGTTATAACCAATATTAATTACCTCAGTTTAAAAGAGGAGGAAATATGCCGTGGTTAACATAGACAAAAACTACAAAAAGCCAAGTATAACTGGTATAAAATTGTACAATTGCTTTAGTAATAAGGGAACCATTAGAGGAAAAGAGTCCCAGGACGGAAACCATACTTTAGTGATCAGGGAATAAGTAAAGACAGAGAAGTGGGTATCATGAGTACATTAAATTATTTCTAGAAGCTTAACTATGAAAGGAAAGAGGGAAAGAACATAGTAGATAGTTGCAAATGCATATTTTATCAGGTTTGAGAAAACTGAGAAGCATGTTTTGTAGAGAGTAAGGAAAGAGTGATGATACAACAGTGTAGGGGAGAAAACCTTATGAACTGAAATTCCATGAAAAATTCCATAGCAGTCAAACCTTAATCTTAATCTGATCCCCTTAATCTTCTCTTGACACCAATGGTGATGTGTTATCCCACTCCTATTTTTGACCTTGATTATTGCTTCTGGGATGACTCAGTTTCATTCATAAAATTTGAAACATATATGAACATGTGTGTTCCATGGATTCCATTCTGCTTCTGAACATGTCAAGTTTTGCTCCTTAATAATTAACACTTGCTGTTCCCTTGGACTCCAGTATGCTTCGCCAGAAATTCCATGAGTTGACTAAATCATTTGTCCATTACTTCCGTGTTCCAATGTGAATCATCAAACTGACTTTCCTAAGCACACTGTCTAAAAGGAGATACCTTACTAGTCTTTGTTTTTACCTATTTATCTCTTTATGTACTCTGGTCTAAACTGCAAACTCGTCCTATGGAGATCTCCTCCTCCAAGTTAACAGTGCATCTCTAGAATCCAGCTACCATTGTTCATTTTCTAGAGTTTTACAGTAGATTATTTTTTATTTTGTTTTAATTTTCTCTGAAGTTCATAATCATTATCTACAGAAAGGTTGATGTGCTGAAAGCTTATTATTAAAATGTTTTCTTTCTTTATATTCTGAGAAGTATCTGTATTACTTGGAAAATGCATGTCTTCTGATAGTTCTTAAAAATAAAAGATAAAAGTGCATTTTAATAGTAATAGAATATTCAAAGTAAAATATCAAAAATGTTGAGATATATTTCTTCCTAATTTCTTTATAATATTCTGTTCTATCTTGCAGTTATTTTATAACGTATATTTCTATTTCTGGCTCATTTCAATTAATTATGCTCTAAAAAATGGCTAAAAAACTTACAGAGAGACATAAGCATTAGGAGTATGTGACTTGTTGAGGAAAAGACTATAAAGTCTCTGTGATAACAATACAGATCCATATTTTAAGTTAAAAATTCACAATTTTCTCAATCAAGAAAACAGCCTTGTCTATAGCTCATTTTTCTTTTTCTTAATTACATTCTTATACTCCAAACTTACAAAAATGATTAGGGCACATTATGAGCTAATTACTTTTCAACTTCATTTTAATTAACAAAGCTATTTTTGGAGAAACCAGAGCAGTCGCACACATAACTCATATTGCTTTGATATTTATTTTTTGCTACTCTGTTTTTAACTCAAATGACTGTATTATTCCCTTCAAATTTATCAAAATCAGGACTCCCCTGGGCCTCCAACTTAGTATGCTAAGCTTTATTTTGGAGCAAATTTTTATAGTGGAGAACATTCAGGGTTTATAATGGCTAAGTCAGCAGACCTTTAACTATAGTTGTAATAAAGGGCATCTCAAGCAGAGAGATCATGCTCTCACAAAAATCTCCACAGTAATATCTTCAAGCTAAAGCGGAACAAGAGTCCCTGATTGGCACTTTGTTACTTGAATGGTGCCCCACTGATGGGGCAGAAAGGACATTAAGGATGATTTTAGCACCATCTAAAATCTTGCCAATGCCAAACTTAAAAGCAGTGAAAACCATAATGCAGTTTCTAAGATACACTTTGGTATCACAGCAGCTTTGCTTTCTACCCTAGACTCTTCTTCTTAGCTATTACTCAGAAAAGTCACTCATCATTATGTCTCCTATCTTCCACTGCTGGAGACAAACTAAGGAATCATCTTCATTCATATGCAGCACACTCTTTCTGTGCCACAATAAATGGGTTTTATTAAAAATTAAAAGTATTGGTTTTACTTTCCACTCAGTGTTTGAAAAGTGAAGTGTCATTTTCAGTCCTGTTTACACACACTCTTCCTTCTTGTTTTGTACCTCAGGACACTGCTATTAACAGATAGGCCCCATTCCAGAGACCTTAAATTATGTCAGCCTTACCTGAACTCTCAGTCATGAGTAACAGAGCAAAGGATTTTTCAAAGACTAGGTAGGGAGACGTGTCACTGGGAATAAACCTTTTTCTTGATCTTGTGTCAGAATGATGCTGAGAAAAATATATGTGATTTCTTATCATCTTACAGCACACAGCCCTTAAAAGTCCAAAAGGCTATTATATACATTGAGGAGAGTTAAAGGTCCAAAGAATTACTCTACAGTGTTCAACTCTCTTCTAAAAAATAGAGCTAACAAGGCATATTCTGGATGGTGTTCCATGGATATTTGCTACATGGTGTGCTTGCTTCCTTTTTGTAATGTTAACTTTCAAGCTCTTGTTGGTATTTTTGGAAAGCAGCGAAGTATGTATTTTGTTAGTTGCCAAAATTGGCTCCACAGAGCAGCATGCTTTGCAATTTGAAGGTTAAATTCCTTTCAAAGAGACTTGTTGGAACTGCTCTTCTCACTCCTATTAACTAGTGGAACTGTCTGACCTTTATAAGTGCAAGTCAATATTCACACTGTCAGAGGAGTATCAGTGGGAGTAATCTTTTCAGTCCCAGAGAGAAACAGTTTGCCACAGGCAGATCATGACTAGAGAAGGGGAGCTGGTGAGCAGTGACATAAAACACTTTTAAGTGGATTCAAACAATGTCTTTGACACCGCCTGGAATTTTATTCCATTTTAGTTATAACAGTGCCTACTAGTCCCTCTAAACGGCAAAGGTGTCATTTTGAAATTATAAAGAAATAGAATGTGAAATGAAGCCTGTTAAATGGGCTCATCCCTTTTTATCCATACCTTTGAGACACAGGTGACTTTTTGTCACTAAAAACATATCTAAAAAGCATTCATAAGTGAGCATTATTATTTTTAACGAGCACTGATAATCCTTTTTCTCCTGACACTCAAGACCTCATCCTGGGGTGACATTTTAATAAACTTGGGAAAGGAAAAGCTAACATTTTGCCTTTGTGCTCCAAACTATCATCAGTTTCACTTCAAAACAATTATTTCAAGCAAATCATTTTCCAATGTGATGCTCACATATGGGGGAAAAAAAACTGCATTATACTGGACTATGGTGATGGAACAAGGGTGATTTGGTGATAGGAAGCCCACGGGGATTACAACTGAGGTGGAAATGCAGTATAATGTAGGTTTAAATTTTGGTTGACTTTTTCTTCCTTAATATTTTGTCTTTTTTTTAATTTAAAATTTGTATTCTGTTTCATTGACCTAATGTTGGCTTACAATGTTGTATATGATTTAGGGGTATGAGTTCACACCTTATCAGATCTATGTTATCACACCACATCCACCCAAAAAAGCAACAGGAATCTACTACCCTTTTCTTAGTTGGTCCCTTTCTTTTAGTCCCTATCTCCACTCTCACCTGTAGTGGCCTTGTTCTACAGTCCAATTTCCAGGGCTTGTTCTGTTTCAGTTTCACCTGTTCTTTTCTTTTCTTTTTTTATTTCTTTGTAACCCACCTATGAGTAAAATCATCTTTTGTTTGTCTTTCTCCTGACTTATTTTGCTTAGCATTACCCCCTACATGTTCATCCATGTTGTTACAAATGATAAGATTACACACTATGTTTGATAATAGCTCAGTAGTACTCCACTGTGTGTATGAATGCACACATGCACACACATACACACACCACAACTTCTTTATCAATTTATCTGTCATTGGGCACTTATGTTGTTTCCAAATCTTTGCTGTAGTAAGGGATGTTCCAATGAATGTAAGAAGGCCTATAGAACTTCAAATAAGTGTTATGTGTTTTCCAAGTGGATACTTAGGAATGGAAATTCTTTTAACATGGTGGAAATATAAACTGATCTGCATTCCCTGTGGAAATGTAGGGAGGTTTCTCAAAGCATTAAGGAAAGTTCTCATTGGTATTCTATTACAATTATACTTGTGGTTAACTATCAAGAGTTTATTTGAATAAAAACATCATTAGGTTTTATTTTTAAAGATAGCATGGATAATTGTCAGTCTTATCAATAGAACTGGACATTTTTTAATCAGATCAATAGAATATATTTAAGGACAAAAATAATCTTTATTATTTAAGTATGTTGGTGGTGGTATCTTTGTATAAAAGAATTAATAAAATGCCTTAGTATATTGATATTGATGGTAATTGAATTTTTATTGTAGATAAAGGGAAATATAATAGGAAGTGAAACAAAACGGAAGAATACCTTCAGACACAGAAAACACATATTATGTATGTATGTGTGTATGTCTACACTAATTGTTTTACATATACAAATCATAAATTCACATTAATATAATTCTATAATTTTTTTTAAAGATTTATTTATTTGTACATACAGAACTGGGGTACAGGCCAGAGACTCAAGGGCAGTGAGAGACTTCACCAGAGACAGAGTGGGGAGCAGAACAGGCAGATCGAGGAAGTACACTGCTGAGGGGAGCAGCGGGCGGGTCAGGAGAGGTCTGCCATGCCATGTGGTCTCCTCCGGGGCAGGCGGGAATCGAACTCATGCGGAAGTGGCTTTAGCTTCTCAGTGCAGTGCTTTAACCCGCTGCGCCACCAGGGAGGGCCTAATTCTATAATTTTTAAAGAAAGTACTCAAATAACTCATGGCAGTAAATTGAGAGAGGAAAGATATTAAAAGGACTCCCATTGTTTAGTACAAAGACAAACTGATTCTCAAGCAATTGTAGAAATAGAATATATATAACATTGAACTAAAAATCTATTCATTGTTTTTTACTTATAGTTTAAGGGGGATGTAGGGATGTATTTTTGCAAAACATAAGGTCAGATGAACTATTAAACATAGAAGAAATTGTGATATCATGTCACCATTTCACAATCACCATCACAATAATACATTCAGAATAAAATCACCTATAATGCTGCAAATTGATAGCAAGTGCATTGCAATATGCCAAGCTAATCATCCACTTAGTATTTCCACCTAAATTTCTTAAATAAATCTAATCATGATAAAAACAAATATCATGATAGCAAAACAGTGAGAAAACCCACATTAAAGGAGATATTCCATAAAAACAACCTTAAGTAGACTCTGAAATTGTCAGTAGTCTACAGTGTTATTTTTTCTTTTTTCTTAAGATTTGTTTATTTATGTATACAGAACTGGTGGTACAGACAGAGGTGCAGGGGCAGTGAAAGGCTTCACCAGAGACAGAGAGGGGAGCAGAACAGGCAGACAAATGAAGTACACTGCTGATGGGAGTAGCAGGCAGGCCAGAAGTGGTCTGCTGTGCCATGTGGATCACCTCCAGGGTGGCAATTGAACTCACACTAAAGTAACTGCACTAGCTTATAGTGCTGCATCCTAACCCATGGCACCAGCAGAGAGGGCCGTCTATAGTATTTTTAAAAGAAATAAAATTCTGTAGAAAGTTTAGTTTAAAGGGAAACTAAAAAAGCTTATGAGAAGTAGGATAGCATATAAAAAATTCTGAGACTCTAATATGTTTTGTTAGTTTGGGTTCAAAGATTTGTAAATTTGTTCATAATTTTTAACAAAATAATCATCATTGACATATGAGCAATTAATGTAATGCTCTTTCCATTAAAGTCTATGGTAGAATATAAAGATATACAAAGGTAAATAAGATTATACTTTTATTCCTCAGATACACCATTAAGTCATACAGAACTTAAGAGGTTCTGCTGCCTGATTAGCATTAAGTTTTTATGTTGCATATAGGGGTAAAGATAGGAAGTTTGCACTAGAAAGACAGATTTCCACCCAAGTCCATAATTCTGATTATGTTCATAAAACATGCACAATAACTACCCAAACTTCCCTCAGAAGATAATTTAATAAAAAGCATCAGCAAATTAGTCATTGTTGACTTTTTCCTAAAGTAAATCAAGTCACAGAATACTTGACTTTCTTTATCTTTTTTTCTTATTGATCTAATTTTTTTTTCTCTTTTAGCATTTGCTAAATGAGCAACTATAGAGTTTCTTTGTCGCTTTTACATATAAATTTATCTGGCACAGAACTTTGTAAGAGTTTTAAAAGTTACTGAATGTTTGATGAGAAATTATTAATGTAAATTCATTATTAAATCATCTCATAATACCAAAATAATACACAGTGATACAAGCACACAAGTACATTTGTACGGAAAAAACAACATGAGATTATTTTGTCACATTAGAACTCCCTGTTTCAGATCAGGCTGGTCCTGGAGAAACAACTGAGCATGTCATTTGGCCACAGCTTAGACTAAAAGGAATATAGAGTATAATAATGAGGCTCCAGACAAGCTTAGAAAAGCCTGGCTCTTTGTAAACTCAATGTTCAATTAAAAATTTCTTTTTTCAAGTCAGCCAAAATTCTAAAATTTTGAACATCATATACCAAACTCCAAGGACCTGAACACACTATATTTTTCTCATCTTCAGTATTACTTTTGCTTTTATATTCCAGCCAAAAATAGACAATTTTCATTTTACTTTCAGATGTACTATCCTTTATATTGTGCTCTCTCTGTTCTTTTTGTCTGAAATGCCATTTAACTTACATTACTGCTGGAATACTTAATTTTCCCTGATGTTTTGCTCCTTATATTTGCCAAAAAGCAGGGTCAGTATGTTGCCCTATGATAGATGCAACATAAATGCAGTCCCTTGCTTTAAATTATTATCCTAGCATTCATTTATATATACATATATTAAAAAAAAGTCACATTATAATATCATTGCTAGTAAGATAGTTGACTGGGGGTCTAAAAAACAAAGTTCCTCCCACTGTAGATATCCAAAAAATTTTAAGGAAAATAGAAACACAAACTTTGTGTCCTTAAGAAAGTAAGTGAACTATATAGGTGATGAGAGAGATGAAGCTGGAACAATTTTGTTATGAGGATACTGAAACCACAGGTGCCTGGAGGCAATTTGCAGATCTTATTAACCTAGATTCTTGGGGGAAAAACATCTTTGCTGAGGTTTCACACATGTGCATGTCTTTCTTCTTTCACTGGAGTTATTTGTTATTTATATTACCTATATAGTTCAGGAAACCCTAAGTTGAAATGTTAATTTAAAAATTATTGCCTAGTGGTATCTATCAGAAAGAAATACAAATATTCTCTGAAGGGATTCTGTTTCAATTCAAGACACATAGTTTCCCCCACATAAAACCTGCCAAAGTTGAGCTCACAATAAAAAATGTCCTAAAGGAGAAATAAGCCACCACAATTAGGAGTTAGGAGAAATAACAAACAGCAAAATAAGAAATTCCAAAATTACAGATCTTGGGAACAGATTACAAGCAAAGGGTGTTTAACAGATCTAACTTTAGAAGAGTTGATAAATAAGGAACTAAAACATTTTTAAAATGAACCTAACATTATTCAATAAAGAAAAAATAATTGCATCCAAACTTCATTTGTAACAGAAAGCTATCCCAACTAGAAGAAAAAAAGCAATGTAAAATATGAAATGAAAGAAATACAGGAGGAATTATTGAAGAATATCTTATAACCTCCACGTTTATAAATTATTTTTGAAAATAAAAATTCCATAAATAATCAAGAAATTTCTCTTAAAAATGTAAAAATTTTAAGAAATTTATCTTAAAAATGTAAAAATTGGAGAGACTACTGGAAGATGGCGGCAGAGTAAAGACTCTGAGATCACTGCATCCAGGCTTGCATAGGAATTGAGGACTGAAAACAGACTATAGACTTACTTACTACGAGTTTCAACCCAAATGAAAACACCCTGGACTCACTAGAAGGTAGATAACTAAGGGGGATCGTGATTGGGGAGTTCCCTAAGGGAACTCCAGAGAAAACCCAGGTGCCTGGAAGTTTGGCAGGCTGCAGGAGCCACTTTGCCCCATGCTAAAGCCCTGGAGGTGAAGGGGGACAGCTTAGCTCAGTGAGTGGAGCCCAGGCTGAGGAAAGACTACAAATCTGAGCAATACCTGGGTACAGGGAAAAACCGCTGAAGCTGCAATCGAGTACTTGGGCACCAGGCAAAGCTGCTGATCAGCTTGACCAGCTCGGAAATGGGCAAGATGGCGGCAGCATAAAGACACCGAGATGACTACATCCAAACTCGCACGGGAATATGTAAAAACAGACTAAAGACTTACATGCTACGAGTTTCAACCCAAAAGAGAACGCCCTGGACTCATTAGAAGGAAAATAACTGAGGGAGAACCGGTGATTGGGGAGTTCCCATAAGGGAATCCGCACAGGCAGGACTAGCTGAACCCTGCAATTCCGATCAGGGAACGCCAGTGGCTTCCTACTCATTCGGCTCCTTTAAAAATCTAGGCACCCGGAAGCCAGGAAGCACTGCAGAGGGAGACTGACTGCAGCTGCAGCTGTGACTGCTCTGTATAGCTACAGCAGCTTTTGGTTCCAGCCCTGCTACAGCCCTGGAGATAAACTGAAATGACTCAGCTAGGGAGAGGAAACCAAATTGTGGTTAAAGACTGTAGCTCGGAACCAGAGACCCGAAGATATGGCACAGAGGTGTTGCTGTCCTTTGCCCCAGCAGACCTGACAAAACCCTGGATATAAACTGAAACAACACAGCTAGGTGAGTGGATCCCAAGCTGCTGCAGGGGGGCTGGAGAAAAAAACAAACAAACAAACAATAAACTGCTCTACTTAGAGCCCAGGAGGCAGAGAAGAGGAACAGGCAATTGGGGCCTCTCTAGCCATACCTGCATCTCCTGCCCCCACAACAGAGATCTGAGACTAGGCAACATTAGGGTTTGGACAGTTTCTGGCACCATTCTTAAGGCATGGTCAACAAGACTCACAAAGCCCCTGAGTTAAAGAGAGGGGAAAAAAAAGCAAAACAGTTAGACAATCACAGACCCAACCCTAGAATAATGCAACAATTTTAATAATCTTCCATGGGCACATTCAACATAGAGAGGGCCTATAAAATGCCTCAAACCAGTAGACTTGGCAAAGGGGTCTACCTGCTTACCACATCTACCCACAAAACTGTGGTAGACCCTGGAGTTAAAGAGATACAGCTGGGCTCTGTGAGAAGACCTCAGGTAGTGGGGAGGCACTGCTCAGGGAGGGACTGTTTGGACTAAACAAAAAGAGCCCTGAAAACTCAGAGGGAGGACTGGCAGCCTGCTCAGCTGGGAGGATTTCATCCCTCTGGCACTCCCCTGCACTCCTATGGGGGAGGGGCAGATCCCACCCCCAAAACAGAAGCCTGAAGACTTGTGAGCCAGAAAGGCACATAGTACTTAGAGTGTATACAAAGCCAGCCACCAACCCAGGTTCAGGGAGATCTACAACACTTCTAATTCATCATCACAGGCACACCAACCATAGAGGGAACCTGGGACATCCGAAGGCTACAAAGATCAACAGACACCTTCCAGAAACCCAGACTCAACCTGTTACTAGAAGAGGCTGAAAAACACAAGAGACCCCTAACTGTACCAGTTGAGACAACAGACACAATTACACACAGTGGGGGCTGGGAAAAACAACACAACTTAGAATACCCTCCACAACTGAAGTGTCTGGAAGTTCCCCAGCTATTCCAGAAAGAACATAAAAAAAAATAACAATAATAGCAACACCGTGTCTCAGCAAATAGAAAGTATTAGAAAATACACAACAGGGAAAAGAAGACAAATATTCAAGCAAGTCCACAGGGGGAAATTTCAACACAAAAAGTTCAGTCAGCAGAAACCACCAAAGAAATTGAAGAACTGCTCAACCTATCAGATAAAGAATTCAGAATCATTATGATAAACAAACAAAATGAAATGAGGTAAGCCATCAAGGAGTTGAAGAATACAAACAAGGAAATGAATGAAAGAAATGAAAAAAAAAAAAAATGAGACCAGCAATCAGTGAACTGAAGAAAGAAAATGAGACATTAAAAAAGGAAATAGAAGAAATGCAGCTGATGAAAAGGCCACTTAGAAGAGATAAAGAATGCTGGGGAAAGTTATGAAAACAGAATAGATGAAATGGAAGAACGAATCAGCACCCTCAAAGACACAGAAACAAAGAGAATTTAAAAAGAAAAAGAAAGAGAAGTAAAAAGGAAAAGGAATGAAGAAACACTTGAAGAGCTATCTAACACCATTAGGAAAGGAAACATCAGAGTTATAGTTATCCCAGAAGGCGAAGAGAAAAGCCAAGGAATAGAGAAAATATTCACAGAGATAATAGAAGAGAACTTCCCTAATTTGAAGAAGGAGATGAAAGTAGACATCCAAGAAGCAAGAAGAACCCCAAACTACCATGATGAGAGAAGAAAAACAGATAGACATATCATAATAAGAATTCCAAGATTGCAAGATAAAGAAAAGATATTGAGAATGACAAGAGGGAAGAAACAAATAACCTACAAAGGGAAAC
>NW_004567114.1:53353095-53400244 GCF_000260355.1 Condylura cristata | reverse complement strand
AAAAATTTACATAGTGACATTCAATAATGATGTAAAAAGATCACAAATGGGAAAAGAATTGAAACTCATGTTACACAATAAAAGAGTTAACCTGCCCTTTATATTAATGAAGTCTACAAACTGAAAATAAAAACTAAATATAATATGGTTATAACAGATAAGCCTGTTGTTTTCAGAAATGAAAATAACTTAAATTTGAAAAGGTGCAAACCTTCAGTCAATATAAAGGTACAGAAAATACAACTAGTAAATACCATTTTTCACATATCAAATTAATAGTCTTGTAAACATCTGTTGAAACACTACGTTATTAAGATTGCAGGATAATATACCCCAGCCCTTATTGCAAATGGGACTGCAAATGGTGGCAACCCTTATAGAATACAATTAAAAATAACTATTATTAAAACAACAGATACATGTAACATTGACCCAACAAAATCAAATCTACATGTTAATTGTTCTATACATTATTTATTGAACAATTGCTAGTAATAATCACAGCAGTAAATAATTATAGGAGGGCTAAATAAATATATTAAGAGATATCCATAAAATGTATTACCATGTACCAGTTAAAATTCACAATAGAGAAGCTCTCTGTGTACAAATAGGAATACCATATTAATATATGATTAACTAAAAAAAGGTTGAAGAAGTGGTTATTGTGTGCTACCTTTTGTGATAAAAAGAATGAAAACTCATATTTTAATTGCCTTAACCAGTATGCAACATCTCTTCTAGATAGCATTAAATTGTGTTAAGAGATAATTTTTGTAATACAAATTTCTATCATTCTCATATCAGAATGTCAATTCAGTAGAAGGTTAAACAGGGGAACATTTTTAACCAAGTGGGTTTACCTAGGTCTGAGGCACTGAGACTAAAAGTGGAGACTCATTATCATGCCTAATACTCTTGGAAAGGTAGAGCACATAGCCTTGAAGTCTCTCAGGAAGAACCCAGATATGAAGGGACCACTGATTCAGATCTGTAACTTGTAGAAGGACAAAACAACTAACAGAATCCCCAGTGCCAGAGCAGAGAGGAAATGGGAAATGCATATTTATATCTTTCTTCCCTTTAGCCCTCTCATCTTCTTCCCGGTTAAAGGAGAGCATAACAACAAAGGTGTAATTTATGAGACTAATTCTTACAAAAAGGGCATCATTGAGGGAGAAATTACATAGAGAAAAAGTGATGCAGGACAGGAGAGAAGGAGGAAAGCCAAGGAAATAAGATACATGTATGTAATACTCTAGGATTACAGGACAACCCAGGATTCCATTCCAGTAACAGCACATGTGATTGTCTAGCTCACATTTGCAATTTTTGTTTGATGATGGTAGGTGCCTGTGATAAAACACTGACTTTCTTAGGCTCTCTTTTTTTCCCCCTGAAGGGTTTGCTAGGGTTGCAACACTAAGAATTCCAGATGGAGAAGGACTGCTTCCTGCTCATGTGTGGAAGCCAGCCAAAGAGGGAGAGGCTGCAATTTAAATTAATCTTCTATTGGGGGTGGGGAAGACCTCAACAGTCCCCTGGAGGATTTGAAAAACATATTTACACCTCCTGTTTTGCCAACAGCGACAGCAAAACAAATCATTCCTCTGTAAGGACAGCATGATGGAAGCTTATTTAACAGAAAGGAAGTTAAAAACAACAATTGCTCAGATTACCTCAGAACAAGATTTCAAGAAGGCACTTCCTTTTTTTTTTTTACTTATTTTTTTTTTCAGAAACAGAATATTCTCTATCTTAATTTTCACCTTTTCCCCTACCCCATTCTAAATGACATACTAAGCTTAGAAAGGGGTCTTTCCTAATACCCTTTCTCAAGAAGTGAAAATCTCATTTACAATTCCATAGCAAATATATCATAGAGATATTTGTAATTGTCATGGAGGTGAAGACTTGAAGTTGGCTTCAGTAATGTGTTTGGCTCTTAATCCAAGGTTAACAGAGGCAGTTTTGAGTTCATGGAGATGTCATTGGAAAGAATGCTGATAACTCATCAGCCTTGTTTGTCCTTGTTTTTTTCATTTACTTCCTTGGTGTGGGATAATAAGGAATGTGTTGATATTTCAGGAAAACAATTTATGTTAAGTCGTCTTTTCCATACTCATATCCATTCATGTATATACGTATTTCGCATTCTGAATTTTATGCTGCAAATTTACCAAACTGAACTCTGAAATATGCAAAAAGTCAACCACATGAAAATTTTGTGAATTACACCAATCCTATAGACATCTGTGAGATTACTATACTCTTGAAGACATTATCACATCCAATTCTGTAGAAGCAAAAACCTATATTTTTTTAAAACTTGCATCACAAAACTTTTCTAATACAAATGCATATTAAAACCATTTAGTCTTCCAAATGGAAGAGCTTTTTATGACCTGATAGCCTTTTTTCCCCAAGACAAAAGCCAAGTTTCTTAACTGCCTGAGGTAAATTGGCTGGTTAGTGGCCCATAGCTATAGTTCAACTTCCCTGATTTTTTAACCAACTGCTTTGCCTGTCATAGCCTTGATTGGGGGCACACACAATATCTCTTAGATGCCCCAGCTTTAATTTATCATTTTTGAAAAATATTCATCATCAAATAGTAAAAGCATAATAAAATAATTCAGAGTATATCAGATATCCAGAATTAATTTTGGATGGTGTCAAATTAATAAACTTTTTAATACTAATTTTGGCAGTCTTTGGATCAATTAGTAATGGAAATTCAATCATAAAATGACAAACAGAAGAGACTGCCTTCATTTCAGAGAAAAGATCAAGAGTCTCATGCAAACATCCATTCACACTAAACATTTTGAAAACCATTCTCTGTTGATCCCAGAGATTATATGGTACACACTCCCAATCTCCTGTATATCACCAAGCTGTATGCTCTCTAGCATATTTTCTCATTGAAGGCTACCCTTGATATTCAGTTCATCTTTAGGCTCATAAAATTGTTGTGGTTCACAAAATTTAACTCAAATTAGAGACATGTTTAGAGTTTGATTAGATAATTACACATTTCCAAAAGTGCTAATTTATCCATAAAGAAAAATGTACATTGAATATAATAGTAAACATATTTACACAAAAACAAATTACCATAGGCTTTTATCACTCTTTTTTCAGTGAACATTTGAAATATAAAATCTTTTGGAGAACTATTCATCATTTAGACACTTAGTGTCATTAGAACTTTATTTAAGGTAAAGAACTAGCAAATCTATTTTACATAGCCCTGAAAAGATTAAAAATGTAATCTCAAAAGCCTATTTCACCACCCAAGTTACTAGTTTAATTCTACAAGTTATTTAGACAACTGAAAATCAAACACATAGTTTTCCAAGTGGTATGGGGGAGGCTTGATATAAATATGTTAGGACAGATGCTTTCCTTTATGATCTAATAGTGATCAGATCGATATAATACTGAAATTACAGGTGAAAAGGAGGAAGAGGGAGAGAAATTAAGGTTTCAGCATATCAAACAGGATTCAAGAAAATGAGAAAGGAAGTATAATTGAGTCTTGCAAGAATCAATTCCAAGAAGATGCTAGAAAAATTACAGGAAAGTAAGGCTTACAAGTTCTCTGCCTCTATATACCTTGGTAGATATTTGGTATCCCTTTTCCTGCAAAATAATTTTCTCTTTTCAACTTACATAAGATCCAAATATCCTCATATATGTGCATCTTCATATCAAGTAACAACCAATTGATAGAACCTCCTGTGTCTCAATTCTAAATTTATAAGACAATTTAGTCATCTTAGTTAGGTTCAGATGAGTGCTCCTTGACCTGATTAGACTTAGAATCTCTTGTGGGTGAAAAATATTATATGAAATTACCTAATAGAGTGGTAAAAACAACTCCCTTAGGGAGATAGTAATTGGTATTTGTAACAAATTTTGATATATTCCCATTTATTCAAGTATCGATTTAACACTACTGTGGGGAAAGCACAATTTGATAAATAAGATTAATAAGACGTTGTTCTTATAACCATTATACTCAAACTGGAATAGAAGAGACAGGAAAAATATTTTCCAATTTCAAGTCATATGTACAATGCCAATAACCCCCACATTTTAAATATACCCACTCTGATCTTTTCTTGTTGACTTGTCCCTATAAGATGAGGATTGTCCAAGGCACAAGTGTCATGGAACTCCTCTTTAAATATACTAGTATAGAATTAGTATAGAAAATTAGTTTGCACAGAAGAAATACTAAATATCTACCAAGATAGAAAAAGGCAGAGAACTGGAATGTACAAGCATAGAATTAATGTGAATCATTCATTCACATATCATGTGAATACAAAGGATTTCAAACTTCCCCTGATATCAACAGACATTTATCTTCCTTCCCATCTTCCTCACAAACTTTCTAACCTTCTCAGTTGATAATATTCTAGGAGTAGAACATATTTAACTACTCAATATTTATCAATGATCTGTGCCTTTCTTGTAGAGACAAGTGACTTATAGGCTGGTTGGTTCATTTAATGTGTCTCCAAGGAACAGAGAGTCTGCATGTTCTCCATTCAACGAATACAGTTCTAATTAAGGAAGTTTTAAATGCATACCCAGTTGAATTGGTTACACACATGATCTTCTATCCTCCCTGGGCATATCAATGAACATAGAAGGGATTTATACACAGTAGTAGTCACATGGGAAATTAAATACCAGTTTAGTAAGATGGAATTCCAGGTAACTTCCAGTACAAAATCATGGGTCTTTCTGGGTTAATCACATGAGAAAGTCAATGGGTCAACATAGCGATTTATTTTCTTCCTTTTATCTTTTCTGTAAAGATAATCTGACTTTTGGCATAATATTGATATCCTTTTGATCACATGCTACAATAAATAAAAACTATGGAAATGACTCCTTGAAGAAATATGGGTACCCACTTAAAACCACCATGCTGGAAGGAGTAGTGATAGAGAATGGCTTCACTATAGAAATGACCAATTTAATTTATTGAGACATTTAGATGCCCAGAAAAAAAAAAATCTACAAATTAGAATGAATGTGACAGTGTTGATGATCTAACAGATTATCAGTTTTCCGTCCCTGTGGAGGGAGTCAAGAAGTAAACTAAATGAGGGAGTGAGGGAAAGAGAGAGAGGGAATTACAGAATATTTTAAAGTATTTCCTATCATTAGACAGTTCCTCAATCCATGTTACCTTTACTTCCCCTTTTAATTAACCTTTAAAATTCACAAATTGGTTGCACAGATGACACACTTATAACATTCCTGGATCCCAGGATTATCTTTTTTATCTAAAATATATTATAATATTAAGTCAACCTTACCCAATGTCTGTTTCTGATCTCACTTTCATGTTAAATTCTGCATAAGAGTTTGACATGATATTTTCTTGACTTATGGAAATCTGTCTAAATCTCTCTCTCTCTCTTTTTTAAGATTTATTTATTTGTACATACAGAACTGGGTTACAGACCAGAGGCTCAGGGGCGGCAAGAGGCTTCACCAGAGACAGAGAGGGGAGCAGAACAGGCAGATCAATGAAGTACTCTGCTGAGGGGAGCAGCGGGCAGGTCAGGAGAGGTCTGCCACGCCATGTGGTCACCTCCAGGGGAAGCGGGAATTGAACTCAGGCTGAAGCGGCTTTAGATTCTCAGTGCTATGCTTTAACCCGCTGCGCCACCAGGTAGGGTCAAATCCTTTGTATTCCTCTAGAAATACCATAATCACTTGTATGTTCAAAAATAAAAATGAGCAACTTTAATGCATGAATAACTTACACCAAATCAATAACACACCCCAACAATATTTAACATGGATATATAATTGCAAAAACAGATGTTTTTCCGTTAAAACTGGTGAGTCATTGAGTGAGAAATAAAATTTTCTGCTCATTTTAAGGGAACCCTTTGTGGATTTCAAATACAAATTTGGGGAGAAAGAGGCCCTTGAGTGCTGAGCTATCAATGCAGATATAACAATAACACATTTTTAGAATATTGCTGGCTCAGAGATGTTATAATGTGTCAAAAGTAAACAACTCCACTCATTCTGGTAGTTTTATTGCTCCTTGCATGTTATGACTATAAAAGTGTGTGACTTTAAATTATACAGATTGAATGACTTAACACACTGTGTTGGAAGTCCTGGGCCAAATCAAACTTGGTCAGCCTTTTTTTCCCTCCTAAATGTAAATGGTACAACTCAGTGTCCGGTAAATGTTACTGTTTATCATAGGCTGTCAAATGATGCTGCTGAAAGATGCATTTCCATTTGTTTCTACCTTGAGTTTGATTTTTAAAATCAGACTTAAACAGTGGATGAAATTTAATCTAAATTTCAAGGACTGATAACCTAATGATATGTATGATAAGTGGTACCAAATCTAGAAATAGTAATTCTCACTCCAGCTTAGAAGAATTTGAATGAATAAATGTGTCTTTATGTGCAGCTTTAAAAAAAATAGAATAAATGTAATAAATTTATGGTAATTGCAGGTATTATATGCATTAGAAACCTATTTAAGTCAAAATGTTCATATGCACACTAAAAATTTCATGTTAGAATATTAGACACCTATTTATTTATTTTTCTATACTTATAAAAAGTAAGCATGGGAGGCCTCCCTGATGGCGTGGAGGTTAAGTTGCAGCACTATGAAGCATCCACAGCCATTGCAGCCTGAGTTTGATCCCCAGTCAGGGAAATGACCCACATGGCACAGCAACCTCTCCTGTCTCTCCTGCTGCTCCCCTTAACAGCATATTTCAGTAGATCTGCCTGTCTGCTCCCTACTCTGTCTCTGGTGAATCATCGCTCTCCCTACACCTCTGGCCTACACCCCAGCTCTTGTATGAATAAATAAATAGATCTTTTAAAAAATAAGTATTTAGGGCCCTCCCTGGTGGCGCAGTGGGTTAAAGCACAGCACTAAGAAGTTTAAGCCACTTCTGCATGAGTTCAATCCCCGCCTGCCCCTGTGGAGATCCACATGGCGAGGCAGACCTCTCCTGACCCACCCGCTGCTCCCCTCAGCAGTGTACTTCGTTGATCTGCCTGTTCTACTCTCTGTTCTGTCTCTGGTGAATCCTCTCACCCTCCGCATCTCTGGCCTGTACCCCAGTTCTGTATGAATAAATAAATAAATCTTTAAAATAAAAAAAAGTATTTAAAAACTCTAAAACTTTTAGAGAGATCTTGATTCGCTTTGTAAATATTTTTATAATTATTATAGCTATCTTTATGTAAATGCTTTAGTGGCTAAGAAAGAATATGGCAATGTATGCATGCAGATTATAATGGCATATAATTATGTGCTCATAAAGGTTAGAAAATCTTAAATTACCTTGCCCTTCTTGTCTGGTTATATCTAGTCCTTTTTTTACCCACCACATCCCATGTTCTCCTTGTAGTACTCAATTTATATACTCCTCTTTCTCTATTATTTCTGTTAACAATTTATTTGGTCTTCCGGTCCAAATTATTTTGTGCTTATTTTATTTCTATTTTGTACAGATACTGCATTTTCTTTATCCCAGGGGGTGCTTAGTCTGTTCTAAATATTGGTTAGTGTAAATAATGCTAAAATGAAATATGAGAGCTCATATATTTCTTTGAATCAGGCTTTTGGTGTTTTGAGGGTAGATATCCAGAAGTGGGATAATTGAATCATATAGAATTTCTATTTTTAGTTGTTGAGGAATCTCCATACTGCTTTCCATAATTATTGCTCCATTTAACATCCCTACCAACAATGTACAGGAGAACCTTTCTGTCCACATCCTCTCTGGCATTTTCTCTTTCTTGTCCTTTGGGTAATAGCCATTTTTCACAGGCATAAAGTTGTAGACCTTTTCTGTTTTTACTTGTATTTCTTTAATGCTAAGGTATTAGGAACATGTTTTCATGTGCCTGCTGGTCATTCATAGGCCTTTTTTGGAGACATGTCTATTAAGATCATCTGACCATGCTACAATTGTGTGTGTGTGTTTATTTTAGTTGTATGATTTCTTTATGCATTTTGGATATTAACTTCAAAACTTAAAATATTTGCAAATATTTTCTCCTATTCAGTCGGCTTTCATTCTATTTGTGTGTGTGTGTGTGTGTGCACAAGCTGTTTAGGTTAAAGTAATACCATTTACTTGTCTTTTTTTTTGTTATTTTTTGCTACTTACTATTGGAGTCAACTCCTTAGAGACATTTCTGTGACCAAAGTCAAGGACTATATGGACTGTTTTCTTCTATATATTGTATGAATTCAGGTCTTACATTCAAATCTTTAATTCATTTTAAATTGCTTTAATCTTTGTACTAACTCAAAGAACATTAATATATCTTTGCCATTTACAGAAGACTGTATGGTAGACATTTTTAATGCTCTGGGAAATAATTCTTTAAGTACACAATTATTTATTAGGGAAAAAGTAACAATGAATTAATTTTTTAAATTTATTTTTGTTTATGCATGTAAGAACTGGTATGTAAACCAGAAGTGTGGGGGATTCACTAGAGACAAAGTGGGGAGCAGAAAAGACTGATCTGAAATACCCTGCTAATGGGAACAGCAGGCAAGGTGGGAGAAGTCTGGTACATGGTATACCATGTGGGTTAGTTCCCTTGCTGGGGATAGAACTCATGCTACAATGGCTGGAGAGAGCTTGGTAATACTGAGACTTTAATCACTGTATCACCAGGGAGGCCTTGACTTCAATATTTTTTACATATAAATGCAATTTGTTAATATTCAATATAATATAAGTACTAAATTTGGGAAAAAATAATGAAGTGATACTTTGTCAGGTTCTTATTTCTTCCATGAAATCAACTTTTTAAAAAAATATTTTAGGAAATTTTAGAAATGAAGGACTAGTTAACAGATATTTACTTGATTTCTGTATGAAGACCAATATCAACATAGTTTATATGACACATTTTAAAATGTAGAAATCTTGATAATGTGTTAAAAATTATAAAGAAACATTTAAAAGTACAATTTATTCAACAAATATACATTACATATCTACACTGATGACAAGTGATGTAATAGTGCCTAAAAAAGAAAATTGGAGAAGAATTATATTTAGTAGCTAGCATTTTTATAACAGAAACACATATATAATTAGATAATTCTGCTACAACATGATAAATGATACAGTGTTGAGAGGAAAAAGAAGCTTTGGGAATTTATAGGACAGGAATGACAAACTTTGCTTGAAGGAATCCAGAAACAAATTCTGTTTGTTGTCAATGAGCCGGATGTCAAGAGTAAATGCTAGCTTGGTAGGTGAGGAAAAAAAAAAAAGGAAAAACACTTCTGGAATCATAACTATAAAAAACAGCTTGTCAGGAGAACTGAGGAATTTCACTAGTCTAGGCATAGTAAAGTCATAGTGTAGTCAAAATGTGTACACAGTGGTAAACAATGAAGGGGATGAAGAATACAAGGTGGATTGAGATCTACAGATAAAGAATCTTTATGGCAAGTCAAATTGTTTATTAAATTTCGCCTGTAAGCTCTGGGACCTGGAGAAAAGCTTTAACATATTGGGTATTATGCATAAATATTAACAGAGAGAAGGATTACAGTGATGTTCAGAAAGAAGCTCTGAAGGACAAAATTTAAACAGTGGTATCTGGCTTGGGGAAAAAATGCAATTTTTATTCATTTAGTCAAAATAATTTATTGAAAATCAGTCTAGTATGAGTTATTTATCAACAATGATAGAGTATTGAATATGTTTTCTATGGGAATGGAAGAAAATATGGATGGAGATCTGAGGGCCATAGTCATGAGGATGCTATTGAACATTTATACTAATACATACAGAACAGACCTCCATATAAACAAAGATTTCACTAACTGATAGTGAGAATGTATATCCTCACATTCTGTATACTACTTTCAATTGTATAATGTCAGTATGAATGAGAGTGTATTAGAGATATACAATGTGTTGGTGACATCTTTTATCATCCAATTTGGCAATAAAAGATTTAGAAAATTTCACAATAATAAATGACAGAAGTCCTAGAATTGAAAAAGCCAATAAAGTACAGAAAAAAAAGTGTGAGTACACACACACACACACACAAATACCAAAAGAGAAAACAAAAAAATGAACAAACATTAAAATGACATTAGAGCTTGCACCAGAAAAAAAAAAAAAAAAACTATATCTAAAAACAATGAACAACTGAAAATAACTACAGTGAAACAAAACTATATTAAAATTCAAAGGTACAAATATAGAGTTATATATCAAAAGTTTTATCTATTGCCAACCTTTATCTGGGAAATTGTTTGTACATGCACATTAGCATATTGACAAGTAATTCAAAAAAAGGGAAAAGGTGGAATCCAGGGAAGAGTAAATACTAGCAAGGAGGATAATGAAGGAAAACCCATATTAAATAGTCTTGTTGGAGGCTGGAGAAATATTTCTTGACAGTAAATGTGAGGTGTTTGAAGATTATTGGGATAACATAAAGCCTGCAAAAGAAAATAAAACTTTGGAAACAATGATGGGGTGATTATAAAAATTAAATTATTTATATAATATTAATTATAAATTGCATTATGTGAAAGATATATATATATATATTTATCATAAAATAATAAAAATTAATCTAGTATTAAAATTCTTTCAAAATAATCTCTTCCTAATAGAGCTTCATCTGTTCTATGAATTTAATTTCCAGGCAAATTATAAGGTTAGTATTGCTGCATCACAAATATATATCCTTGTCTTAAAAAAAAAAATGTGTCATTCTGGGGAATGACTTGTGACATCCATGTCATATCGGTCTGTTGAAATTTTATCTATTCAAATCACTGCAGGTAAAATGCAAAGACAAATGGCTTCATCCACATGTATATCTGATGTAATGTGAGAGTTATGAATACTCTGAAATCTCTTGATTTGCAGCCAGTAGATAAGGTTTTCTTTTTTCTTTATATCTCAATAGCATTTTCCTTCACATCTTTAATGATATTTATATTCTGCCATAAACTACAGATATGTAGGTATTTGTTTCATCCTCCCCATGAGATTGAAGGTTTTTAAGAAGCACAGACATTCTCACTTACTTCTATATTCAGCATCTTGAAGACAGTAGGGGCTTGCTAAATATGTCCTGAATAGAAATGACTCAGGCCAAATCTCCTTAAGCCTTGCCTTTATATAAATCCTGCATGGATGGTTTTTAAGCCATAACTTCTAGAGAGAGCTATTGCACAAAGCTCATCACAGATTCCTTCCCTATTTACTTGATAAGAATGAATATTTATAATGCTAGTTCTTTTGTCACTTCTAATTCAAACCCTGTTAGGGACCCCACTATCCTTTATATCCATTAAAAATACTTAGCCCAGTATTGAAGGCTTTTCTCAGTTAGAATTAAAACTTTCATTCAGAGCTTTCATTTTAATAATTGTATAATACACATTTGCACTCAATATCTGTTAGCTAAAAAGAATGTTTTACTGAATGAATGATGTATTTAGGAATATAAGACCTAAACCTATCATCTTTTAGCTCAAGCTCTCTGACATACTCTGAAGAGAGCACCTGGAAGTTAAAGATCTAGTTTCCCTTATTAAAAAAAAAAAAAAGTCCATGAAAGAGAAATAAAATTCCTGCCACCCGACTCAGTAAGATCCTACAAAGATTAATGAGGTAATGTAATAAAAAGTGCTTTAAGCTACTCATATGAATGGTGCTTTACAGAAGTACTTTATTGTAATTATTCTCTGCATTTACCTTTAATGCCATATCTGAAGGATTCTGGACTAGAAAAGAGGGTAACTTTCCAGTACACAAAAGTTGTTTTAAAGTCATCTGTTCCAATCGAAGTAACTGTCAGTTACCTTTCCTAAAATTAATCATCATTTTATACAATTCATTTGCATTGTAGACTAATGGGATGGATGAAGTAATCTACTTAAAGTACCTGGTTTTTAGTAAGACCCTAGCTAGTGTTTGTTTTTGTAACTATTACTGTTTTCAGTCAAAACAGTAGAAATTTTTTTTTTGCAAATTATGTCAATGTAATTTGAGGGAGTATCGAGAAAAATGGTGGCAGCTCAGGGTAGCCAATCAATGTTGGAACACTGGAACTTAAATAACTACCCAAAGTTAACTGAGATCATATACCTCACTTATAGTTACTTTCTTTTTTGAGTACCCTATTGTCCAGTCATGTCACATTTTTTTAAAAAAGATTTATTTATTTATTTATACATACAGAACTGGGGTACAGGCCAGAGGTGCAGGGGTGATGAGAGGATTCAACAGAGACAGTGTGGGGAGCAGAATAAGCAGGTTGATCAGATATACTGCTGAGGGGAGCAGTGGGTGAGACAGGAGTGGTATGCTGCGCCATATGGGTTACCTCCAATTGGGGATCAAACTCACACTGAAGCACTGAAGCAGATGCAGCAAGCTTGCAGTGTTGTGCTTTAACCTATTGTACCACCAGGGAGGGCCCCATATCACATTTTGAAATAAAACTTTCAAAAAAATTTCCCATGATGATATAGAGTTGAGATAGCTTAAGTTGTTCAGGAAGCAGCTCATCACTAACTGATCATCATTGAAGCATTTTATTTTCTGAAACACAAGAGGTATAACCCACAAACAGGCTGCTTTCAGTGTATCTGCTTATGGATATACTGTTTAAAAGATTGTGTGTGAACAAAAGTCATGGTTTAAAACTATCTACATAACACTAAATCTAAAGGCCTCATTAATTTCAATTTTAAAATGCATTATAAAGCCATGAGTATCAAAAACATTTTGATACTAGAATAAAAGCATACAGATAGACCAATGGAAGAAACAGAGTCCAGAAATGAACACATGTATATGCAGCTCACTGATCTTTGGCATGGTGACAAAAATACACCATAGAGAATGGGTAGTTTCCTCAATAAATGATTTTGGGACTATAGGACTATACATGCAAAAGGAAGGAAAGAAAAAGAAAGATACTGGACCTCTAATTTATACCATTCCCCAAAATTAACATGAAGTGGGTTAGAGACTTAAATGTAAGGTCTGGAACTGTATAACCCCTACAGAAAAACATAGAGGAAAAGCTACCTATGTTGATCTTAGCAATCACTTTATAATGTATTACCAAAGCATACACAATAAGAAAATATAAACAAGAGTTATACTAAACCAAAGAGCTTCTGGCATCAAAGGAAACAAAATGAAAAGGCAGCTTATGAGACAATCTAAAAAATGGGAGAAACTACTTGCAAATCAAATACATGATAAGGAGTTAATATCCAAAATGTGTAAGGGATTCATACCAATTCAATAACCAAGAAACAAATAAAAAGATACAAAAATGAGTATTTGATCAGAACATACATTTTTTAAAGACCTAAAAATGGTACAGAAAAGGTACTCAACATTATTCAAATCTAAAACACAACGACATATTTTCTCACATCTGTGAGAATGGTTATCATAAAAAAGTCAAGACATAAATTCTGGATAGGATGTGGGATAAAAGAAACTCTTGTACACAACTGTTGGGACTATAAATTTGTGCAGTTACTATTGAAAACAGTGTGCTGATTCCTCAAAAGTTTAAAAATTAGAGTTACTATATGATCCAGCAATACCATTTTTGGGTATATAGCCAAAGGAAACATGACCATTATCTCAATGAGATATGTGCACCCCCAGGTTCATTGCAGCATTATTTACAGTAGCTAAGGCATGGAAACAACCTCAGCCATAAAAAGAAGAAAATTCTGTCATTTGCATCAAATGCAGATGGATAGTATAATTGAAGTAAATCAGACTGAAAGACAAATACTGTATAAATTCATTTTATCTGAGTTTTGAAAATCTAATTTAAAGAAATATAGAACAGATGGGTAGTTAACAGGTAGTGTCTTTGTATATGTGTCTGTGGTAGGGGAAGGTTGGTGATTAGTGAGTGAAGTTGGCCAAAGGACACAAACTTCTGGTTATAAGATGACTAAGTTCCTTGGAGAAAAATTATAGCATGGTGACTAGTTAATAAAACTGTATTATAGATGTGAAAGTTGCCAAGGGGATAAATCTGAAGTATTGTTATCTACATGAGGTGATGGATGTGTTAATTTACTGTGATAGTGGAGAGATGGCAAGATGGTGACAAAGTAAAGATGTTGAGATCACTATGTCCAGGCTCGTGCAGGAATTTAGGGCTGAAAATGGACTATAGATTTACATACTATGAGTTTCAACCCAAATGAGAACACCCTGAACTCACTAGAAGGAAGGTAACTGAGGGAGAATCAATGATTGGAGAGTTCTGATAAGGGAACTCCTATCCGGAAACATCACAGACAGGATAAGTAGAACCCTGAAACTCCGATCAGGGGAGCGCCCAGGCTCTAGTGCTGCAGATGGAGGCTTTCTGCTCATTCGGCTCAGTAAGTGGAACTAAAGCTGGGGAAAAGACTGCACAAGTGGGCACATAGAGCCTGGAAGGTGGGGAGGAAAATCTGGTAATCTGGTAATCTGGTGACTGGGGCAGCTGCAAGGCTTGCAACCCTTTCACTCACCCCCCACAGCATAGGCCTGGATGCTTGTTCCTAGCATTAGTCACTAAGTTGGGACCCAGAAGTTCACAAAGCCCCTGAGATAAAAGGGGGGAAAATGGTTAGACTGAAACAAAAACAGGCCTATTAACACTCCCCCAAGTGGAATAGAAAGACTGCTTAGGCAAAGACTGCCCTGAGTGGGGAAAAAGAGCCCTGGAGGCCTTGAGGGAGGACTGACAACCTGCAAAACTGGGCGGGGTGTGTGTGTGTGTGTGTGTGTGCAGAATTAGGATTCAAGATGTTTCTGAACAGCAGTGGCTGGAGGACGTGTGAGCCAGGCACTGCCTTACAGTGCTCAGAAAATAAACAAAAGCAGTGACTGTCTCAACCACAGGCCCAACTGCAACACTTCTAATGCACCCCAACCCCCACAGCTACATTCAAGCATAGAGGGAACCTGGGACATCAGAAGGCTACAAAGATCAACAGGCACCTTCCAGAGACAAGGAATCAATGAGTTACCAGAAGAAGCTGAACACCACAAGAGAACCATGATCGTCACTGGCAGAGACAACAGACATAATTCCACACAGTAGGGGCTGGAAAAACAGGAGATATTGAAACAAAACAAAGCTCAGAATACCCTCCACAACTGAAGTGTCTGGAAGTCCCTCTGCCATCCCATAAAGAACATCCAGAAAGAATGCTGGTCAATAATAGCAACACCGTGTCTCAGCGAATAGAAATTATTAGAAAATACATGACAGGGAAAAGAAGACAAACAAATATTCAAGCTAGTCCATAGGGGGAAAATTCACCACAAAAAAGAACAGTCAGCAAAAACCACCAAAGAAATAAAATTGCTCAGCTTACCAGATAGAAAATTCAAACTTATCATGACAAACAAACAAAAAGAAGATGAGAAGGAAAAAAAATGAAATGAGGCAAGCCATCAAGGAGTTGAAGAATGCAAACAAGGAAATGAATGAAACAAATGAAAAAAAAAAAAAGATATGAGACAAGCAATCAATGAACTGAAGAAAGAAAATAAGACATTAAAAAAAAAGAAATAGAAGAAATGCACGAGATGAAAAGGCCACTAGAGGAGATAAAGAAGGCTGGGAAAAGTAATGAAAACAGAATAGATGAAATGGAATCAGCTCCCTTGAAGACACAGAAATAAAGAGAATTAAAACAGAAAAAGAAAGAGAAGTAAAAAGGAAAATAAATGAAGAAACACTTCAAGACCTATCTGACACCATTAGGAAAGGAAATATCAGAGTTATAGGTATCCAGAAGGTGAAGAGAAAGGCCAAGGAATCGAGAAAATATTCACAGAGATAATTGAAGAGAACTTCCCTAATATGAAGAAAGATGAAAGTAGATATCCAAGAAGCAAGAAGAACACCAAACTACTATGATGACAGGAGAAATACAGCAAGACGCATCATAGTAAAACTACTAAGAATACAATACAAGGAAAAGATAATGGGAATGACAGGAAGTAAGAAACAAATAACCTATAAAGGGAAAACGATCAGGTTGACATAAGACTTCTCCAAAGAAACATTACGGCAAGAAGAGAATGGAGGGACATTCTCAACAAACTCCAAAGCATTAAATGCCAACTAAGAATATTCTATGCTATGAAGCTCTCCTTCCTCTGTGAAGAAAGAATAAGGACATTTTCAGACAAATAGAAACTCTGCAGTTTTGTCATGACTAAGCCCCCACTCCAAAAAATATTACAATAAACCCTCAAACCAAATCCAGCAGAAGAATGAACAAGAACAGTTCAAAACAGGAATAAAAATACAAAAGGGCCAAAATGGTAAATGTAAGTGCCAGTATATCAATATCATCTCTAAATGCAAATGGTTTAAACTCATCAATAAAAATACACAGAGTTGCAGCATGGATTAAAAAATAGAACCCAATGTTCTGCTATCTGCAGGAAACACATCTAACTGCAAAAGATAAAAACAGATTGAAAATAAAAGGATGGAAAACAGTTCTACAAGCAAATGGACCAACAAAGAAGGCAGGGACAGCTGTACTTGTATCAGGTAAAATAGACTTCAAACTAAAAAAGTTTAAAAGAGACATAGGAGACACAGAAGGCCACTACATTATGATTAAGAGGACAATACAACTATCGCTATTGCTCTTCAACATAACATTGGAAGTTCTAGCCAGAGCAGTAAGACAGGAAAAAGACATACAAGGAATCCAAATAGGGAAAGAAAAGGTAAAACTGTTCTTATTTGCAGATTATATGATAATCTACATGGAAAACCCTAAAAACTCCACAGAGAAACTAATCAAAACCATCCACCAGTTTATAAAGGGTAGCAGGATATAAAATCAACACACAAAAATTAGAAGCTTTCCTATACACAATCAATCAGAAGAAAAAGCAATTAAAAAAATCCCCTTTTCAATTAAAACAAAAAGAATCAAATACCTGGGAATCAACCTAACAAAAGAGGTAAAATACCTATACAAAGAAAATTACAAAACACTGTTAAAAGAAATTCAAGAAGACACCATGAAATAGAAAGACATCCCCTGTTCATGGATTGGAAGAATTAACATCATCAAAATGGCCATCCTGCCAAAAGCAATATACAGATTTAACACCATCCCAATAAGAGTCTCAATGACATTCTTCAAAAAAATAGAAGTATTGATGAGATTCATATAGAACAACAAAAGACCTCGAATAGCATTACAATCCCAAAATTCAAGCTATATTGCAAAGCCATAATAATAAAAAATGTGTGGTACTGGAACAAGAGCAGACATACAGACCAGTGGATTTGAATAGAAAACCCAGATATAAACCCACAGGTTTTGGGGCAGTTAATCTTTGACAAAGGATCAAAGAAGATACAATGGAACAAAGAAAGTTTGTTCAGAAAATGGTGCTGGGAAAACTGGGAAGCTACATGCAAAAAAATGAAACCAGATCACCACCTCTCACCATACACAAAAAACAACTTGAAGTGGATTAAAGACCTAGACATAAGAACGGAAACCATAAATACCTGGAAGCAAAGGTGGGCCAAACACTACATGACATATGCTTCAGCGACATCTTTAAAGATAGAGCACCCAGTGCAACAATAGTGAAGGCAAGGATAAATAGATGGGGCTACATCAAGTTAAAGAGTTTCTATATAGCAAATGAGACATTACAAAAAACAAACAGACATCCCACTGACTAGGAAAAAAAAAATTCTCATCAAAACTGGCAATAAAGGATTGATCACAAAAATATACAGAGAACGGATGAAACTCAATAAAAATAAACAACCTCATCCCAAAAAATGGGCAGAAGAGCTAAAAAGACACATCTCCAGAGAGGAAATGCAGATAGCCAACAAGCATATGAAAAAATGTTCAACATCACTTGTAATAAGGGAGATGAAAATTAAAACCACAATCAGATTAAAACCACCTCACATCTTCAAACAACTAGCAACAACAAATGTTGGTGAGGAAGTGGGGAAAAAGGAACTCTCCTGCATTGCTGGTGGGAATGCAAACTAGTACAGCCACTATGGAAAACTGGAGGTTCCTCAAACTGCTAAACATGGAGCTTCCCTACAACCCAGCAATCCCACTCCTAGGTATCTACCCTAAAGACACAAAAACACTGATTCAAAAAGATACCTGCGCCCCCATGTTTATTGATTCTTTATTCACAATTGGAAAGGCATGGAAACACCCCAAATGCCCAAAAATGGATGACTGGGTTAAAAAGATGTGGTACATATACACAATAGAATATTGCTCAGCAACCAAAAAAAAAAAAAAGAATACATGTCTTTTTCAGCAACATGGGTGGAACTGGAAAAGATCATGCTTAGTGAAATAAACCAGAAAGAGAAGGAAAAATACCGGATGGCTTCTCTCATAGCAGGAATATAACAGGACAGATGAGAAAATAATGATAATGATGAACAACTATATACCAGAGACATTTTATGGAGTTGGAGTGGGGAATGGGATCAAAAACAGCAGGGGGAGGGAAATGCACTGGACTATGGTGATGGCACATGGGTTATTTTGTGATGGGAAGCCCAAGGGGATTGCAAATGAGATGGAAAATGCACAAAATGATGTAAAAATAAAGTATATGTATATGTATATATAAATAACATTTTAAAAACTAAAAAAAATCTTACTGTGATCATAATTTCACTATGCATGTATATTCACATACATATATGCATAGATATGTGTGCATATAAAATAGCATTGTATATCTCTTTTGAGCTATTAAACCCAATTTTCAAAGTGGGTGGGGGTTCCCCCATATAAAATAAGCAATTCTATTGACATCATCTGGGAGACCTATAATTCCAATCAATTCTGATAGTATTTATCCAGAAAAAACTTAAGGTTCCACATGTTAAGTACTTAATATACTTAACATTTTAGGCTGGCCTCTCTTCACCTTCCAGTATGGATCACAGGTATAGGTGGCTACCTGTGTTTCTTATTGACTGGTTATAACTCTGAATATACTCAAAACCCCTCCTTGGATTTGGTTAATTTGCCAGAGTGACCTAGGAACCCAAGAGAAAGATATTACTTATTATAGTATATGTTTATTATGAAATGATAAAATGCCATTATAGAGTAAACATCTAGATGGGAGAGTTGCATAAGGCAAGGTATTTGGGAAGGGGCTGGAGCTTCTATATACCCTCTCTGGACATACCACTTTCTCCTATTTCTATATGTTCATGAAACTGGAAACTCTCCAAACCCAATCTTTGGATTTCTGCAGAGGCTTCATTATTTAGATTGATTAACTTACTGACCCTTGGTGATTGATAGAACCTCCTTCCCAGGAAGCTGGGAGATGGGACTGAGGGTTGGGAACATTCCAACCCTCTAGTCATGTTTGTTTGCACTGTCAACCAGCCCATGTCCTTAGGTCCTTCCATGTGGCATCTCATTAACAAATGCCATCCTGATTGTTCCCTTCAATTAGGAAATTCCAACAATTATAGAAGCTCTGCTAGAAACTGGAATGAGAACAAAATGTATCTCTTATTATAAATCAGTGTCATAATACATTAAATATATGCATTGTTATATGTCAATTATTTCTTTAAAGCTGGAATACAGTACAGAAAATAAAGAAATCTAAGAATGTATATATGGTAAGCAGAGAGCTGACATGGTCTCCAATGATCTCTACCTCTTGGTATTCACCTTCTTGCCTGAACAATATTCTTATTTGAGTGTTGGTCAGACATAAAACTTGCATTCTACCATTAAAATGTGGTGAAGGAGAAGGATATCATTTACTTGGTTGGGTTACACAGATTGTGATGTCTGATATGCTAGTGGACAAAACAGCTTACATGTTTGATGAAGCAAACTTACATGTAAGAGAGACCCACAAGGCAACAAAGTGCACAAATTTTGACAACTTCCAATGAGATGTTGAAGTCCTCTCACTTTAACAGCACTCAGGAACTAAATCTAACAGCACTCAGGAACTCACTTTAACAGCACTCAGGAACTACTGAGTGAGCATGGTATTACATTCTTTCTAGCCAATCATGAGAAGAAACTCGAGACGTTGGCTAACATCTCCAGTGCAGCCTGTGAGAAACTGATGCAGAGAAACACTTAAATCATGCCTAGATGTTTGAGCCACAAAAACTTAGGAGATAATGAGTTGTTTCAACCCATTAATTGTTGATGTGATTTGTTATGTAGCAACAAATATGTGTCTTTTATATTTGATTGCTTGTGTGGAATTGACTATAATTTCATTTTTATTTTTTGATCTGTATGTGACAAGCAATATGCATTTAAAGAAGTGTTATAAAAATTCAATGGAATCAAACCAGTACTCACAAGTTGGGATATTAAAATTTCTTTCTTTAACAACAAGAAAAAAAAGATATGTGATTTGCAATGCTAAAAGCTCAGATGGCAGCAGGCCTGGATAAGGAGTTTTAAGTTTTCCAAAATAGTAAATTATAAAGGAACATGGAGAGCTGAAATATATTTTGATATAAAGTAACCTTAGAAAGTTAGTAAATATATTGAGAAATATTTTTGCCTTGATTTCCTGAGTACATTGAGTACTTCTATGAATACTTCAAACACTATCTTCCTAAGGCAGATTTATTTCCAGTGGATAGAATCAGCTTCCACTGGTTCTGGAATGATCATTTGAAGCAGTGTATTTCATCTTTCTGACTCACTTTTTTTCTTATTAATTTCTCAGTCACTTATATATCTATAGAACTTCTGGAAGCTTTTATACCACCCCTGCTCCCCACACTGACCACCACGCTACACCACCTCCCATGCTAATATGCTCTCTCCTTCCCTCATCTCACTCCCCTGGTCCCTCTGGGAACTGTATATTTTCCCCAGAGTCTAAGGATTGTTTTTGCTGTGCTTTGCAGAATTTTTTTTTTTTATCTTTTGTCATTTATGAATCACAGATAGGTGTAAGTGAAACAAACCACCTTGTATCTTTCAGATTACTTCCTTCTAAAAATCCGGAAAGGATTTTTAACTATTAACCAGAATATAAAGGATAAATAAATCTATATTTGACCCAACTTTCATATGAACAAAGCTAAATAGAACTTACTACTCCTTGCTTTAACATTCAATAATTTTCTATCCACTTGCTGTATTTACACAAACTATTCCCCATATTATTTCTTTCTCAAAAGCAATACTGTCTAGCATTTTGTCATTCCCTTTTAAGATTTTGCATCTTTATCTTGGCTTTTATTATCCATTTGTTCTTAAATGATGACTACTTTATTGATTTAAGCTCTTTTATTAATCATATTTATTTTAATTCTCATTATGGCAATTCCATCACCACTGCCATGTTTGGTTCTTATGTTTGCTTTATCTCTTCATATTGTGCTTTTTGCCTTTTGCTACTGCCTTGCAATTTTTTTTCTTGATAGCCAGGTATAATATACTGAGTAAATATAAACAGAAATGCTACAAATCAACCTCAGCATATGGGGAGGGGAAGTAAAACATTCTTTAGTGAATCTGTCTGTGGACACTGAATTTATATAATAGGGTTTCTTGATACTGTTTTCTTGTGGCCATCCCACTTCCTCCTCCTCCCTACATCCCCTCACCCTCTCTCAGGTAGTAAAGGATGGCTGGAGTTGGCAGTGTAGGGTATTTGCCTTTTCCAGGTTGGTTAGTTTCTTATTTACCAGGAGGTTAGGCACTAGAATATATATATTTTAAAGATTTATTTATTTATGCATATAGAACTAGGGTAAAGACAAGAGGTGCAAGGGCCATGAGAGAATTCACCAGAGATAGAGTGGGGAGCGGAACAGGCAAAATGAGGCAGTACACTGCTGAGGGGCACAGCGGTGAGACAGGAGAGGTCTGCCACACCATGTGGGTCAACTCCAGGGCCAGGAATCAAACTTGCATTGAAGCTGCTGTGTAGCTTGCAGTGCTGCATCCTAACCAGCAGCGAAACCAGGGAGGACCCTCTAGTTAATTGTTAATTGGTTTCCCATGAGACCAGGTCAAGAATAGCAAAGTGTTGTGGCATTTTTCAAAATAATTTCTTTTCCATTCCTCCAGCAGGACATAATGGAGATTATTCTGATATATTCTGTGGGAATCTGATCAAGTTTTCACATTGTAAATGTCACCATGTTGTGGGAGCTACTTATTTTGGTTTCTGAATATTTTGATTTTCAGGTTTATCTACAGGTAACCTGCAGCCATGCATCAATTACAGTTATGGTTTTCTCCCCAGGCAGTAATTCTTGACACTATTTGCTATATCAGTTTCTGCTCTAGGTTTTGCTCCAGTAAGCCAACACTGCCTGCATTTATCTGTCTTTCTGCAATCAAGGGGCAGCAGTCTGTCCTGTGCTGCTTCCTTTTTTATGGATGCAAAAAAGAGTTGTTTGTTTTTTCAGTTTTCTCAGATCACCTCTTGTTGTTAGGACAGAGTAAAGACTATCAAGTGCCTTACACATGGAATCAGAAACCAGAAGTCTTCATTCCCCACTTTATATCTATGCATTTGCACTCTCTATCTCTCTCTCTCTCTCTTCCTCTCTCTCTCTCTCTGCAATCTATCTATCTAGCTGATATGTTTATCCTGAGGCCTTTCATCCATTTTCCTGGCAGTTCAGGAATTTCTCTTCACTCCCATTGTACTTTTCATTAAATATTTGCAATATACATATTATGATAACCTTAAATTCTAGTCACACAATTACTTGCCCTCCATGGCACTGACAAATTCTACCACTATTCCATTATTTCAGTAAAAATTTTTAAAAGCCAACATTATAAACACCAAATATTTTCACTACCATCCAGTTAAACCTCTGAGTTGTATTAGTCTTTTCTTCCCATTAAGCTCATTACTATTTTATTTTAATCTTCAATACTCTTCCACTTGTTTTAACCCATAAACTTCCACTAAGCAAACATCTTTCCTATAATATTATCTATTGTATTATTCTCTATAATTGCCTTTTCCCTTAAAGAGTTTTTTTATATCTTACATTTGAAGAACCTCATATAGGATGTGCTTATTACCTCATCTCATGACGGCTTGACCAGATAAAATGATGTGTTATTGCCAATAAGAGGTCAAATTATGCCAGGTTAGAGAAGATGCTTTTAAGAATAAAATAAATAAATAAAAAAGGACAGGGTCAAACAAATGCTGAGTTGTAGGTGTGCCAGAAGCTATAAATTATTGCTGTCATAATCCACAAAGACTTTAGAGCTGTTCTTTGTTGCAAGTAAGTTGACTGTCACAGTCAAGTTGAGTTGAGTCCCTTGATAATATTTACTGTCAAAATCCTAATTCTCTTCCATCTTGATTATCTTCCTCATGAGCAAAAATAAGTCCTTTAATAGATCTCTAACATAAAATGTGGTCTCTCATACTCTAATCAACTTCTAGGAAATTATGATAAAATTCACTGAAATGTGGTTTGTTGTTATTATACATTTTCAAAACCTAATCTTTCAGAGCAGCTTGTCAATCTTTCTACAGATCCTCAATCACCACCTTCTTATCCTCAGTTGTTGCCTCAGACCTCCTTCCCTCAAGTCTCCTCCACTAGCAAGCTCTGTTTCTCAGTAAATCACCTTACATCCATCTTCACATACATATTAATCTTCACTCAGGTATTGTTTGCATCTACAAACAGTTTTCTCCTCTTTTCTCCATCGCTGTTCCTTAAACTACTTTTCAGATCTAGAGCTCATGTTTGACCTAGTATCACCTTTCTCTGCTTTTTATATCTTTTTGGATTTTGATGAAATTGTCATCTTTCACAGAGGTATAAATGTTTGCTTTTTCTCTTCTGCAAAAGAGGTCCAGGCTCAGCAACAGGTCCTAATCCCTAATCTGTCACTCCTATCACACTCAACCTTTTCAAAGTGTGTTCTGTAATTGTCCCTCTCTTCTCAATTACATCTCAGGCTCTTTAAGTTTGATTCCTATATTCACCTTTATTAAAACTACTTTGATAATCTTGTCATTACCTCGAACTTCCACACTTCATGCTCACTTCATTGTCTCTATTTTTTGTATGCTGCATTTTGGACACTAAAACTTTTATTTTTTTAAATTTTATCCCAATTTAACTTTCCTCTGTTCTGGGAGATCACCTCTTTTACTTTCCTTTAGTTGCTTGATCTGTGATAATGTTTTCAAAACTTTGTTGCCATTATGGGATTACTAACATACATGTATAACATGACTATTAACAAATGATTTTCTTAGGAAAGTGAATTTTCCAAAACTGTTTAAAATATCCTCTTTGGTTATTGATTATTAATTTTGCCTTAAGGACACAGAAAATTCTCTAATAAAATATTTGTAATACCTCTTTAAGGATAAGAAAAAGATAACTGGGCATACAGATAAAAAAGAAGTGCATTTCATGAACAGGGAAAAAGAGTTAGCAATATAGTCAGGAGCATTCAATGTGGCTGAAGCATCTCATGGGATAGTTAAGGGAGATAAGTTATGAAATCAAAAGGGGGTATGTTGTCAAAGAGCTTGCCAAAGTTTTTAGGTGATGCATACAATAAACTGGAGGTCACTATAAGAAGGGGTTTTGATAAAGGAATTATTTTATAAATTACTCTACAGATGAAACATGAATGATTTGTTATGAAGAAAAACACCAGTGGTGAGATGGTAGATTTTTTTTTTTTGTAAAATACTGTGGAAAAATTTCTTGACCCCCAAAGGAAAACAAGTAATAAAGAAATTCTCTCCATTTCTATGTTTGCACACACACTCACTTTCACCCACAACTGGGGAAATAATGTTGATCTTCAGTCACATATCAATACAATTTATAACAAAGTCTCAAGAAAACTAAAATCCTAACATAATGGAAAGTTCCACAAATGAGCCTCCTTAAAAATAACTATAAAAGTCTAACATTCAATTATATATTTTTCCTAAGTAAACAAAATGCTGGTGTTTTTTTTTTTTTTCTATCCCATAATGCTTACATTGGGCATATTCTATTAGGATTTATTCTGTCATTGTATTTTTCTGATGTTCTTTTAGAGATTTGAAGGTTGCTTTAATATCAGTTAACATTTTACACAACAGTGGTATATTTGGTATTATTGTTATTTATCTATATTCAGTCAATGCTAGGAAATTTCCACATAGTATAATATCAAATTAAAACACAGATTGAAGGATTCTAGAATCCTCAGTTATCAGGTAGTTGGAAGCTTAAATAACTAGAAAATATGGTTTTGACAAAGAGGTCACTTTTTTCTTTACAATAACAGATTTATAACGTTATATAGATTTCAGGTATATATAATTGTAAGCCAGTATCTGTATACACAATTATTATGATCATCCTAAAAAGTCTAATCATCTTCATACCATTGACCTCTTTTATCAGATTAATCGACACTTCCCACTGCACTTCTGTTAGTGAGCTCTATGAAGGATGGTTCTGTGTATTTTTGTATATACTCTTTAAATCTCAGCATCTCATACTTCATAGGTACACCGTAGAGACTGACTATATTGTTGAATGAAAAAAATGAACCACTGATCAGCATCTTAATGTGTGAATTTAACAAAGATTCCATTTGTGGTGTGGTTTTCCCAAATATGTGGGCTTAGATGAGAAATGATTTCAGGATGAATTAACTGTATCCACCTGGTTAGGCACTAATCAGCAACAAACTGCATAGTGGCTATCAGGCTTTCATATTCTTAGGGTAAGATTTGATCTAGAAAAACTGTTTTGTATATTTGTGATATATTTTATGTGATTTTTTTATTTAAGATTTATTTATTTATTCACAAAGAACTGGGGTACAGGCCAGAGGTGCAGGGGTGGTGAGAGGATTCACCAGAGATAGAGCCAGGGAGCAGAACAGGCAGATCCACGAAGTACACTGCTGAGGGGAGCAGCGGGCTGGTCAGGAGAGGTCTGCCATGCCATATGGTCACCTCCGGGGCAGGTGGGATCGAACTCATGCAGAAGTGGCTTTAGCTTCTTAGTGCTGTGCTTTAAGCCACTGCACCACCAGGGAGGGCCTATGTGATGTTTTTTAGGTGAATTGTACTCTTTGATATGTTAGTAATACGAAATAGACTTCTGTACGTTAAACATAAGTAAAAAATAACTCCTTTTATCCATATAAATACTTAAAACATTGAAAAATAAAACAAGTCTTTCGGTTGAAGGTTAACTGTCCATGTTTAGAAATATCTTTGATGGAGCAAAAGGGTCTCTGGCAGAATCTCAATGAAGAGAGGAAAATGAAGAAAGGAAAATTTGTTTGCTTCTCTAATGATTTTTTAATGCTGAAATGGGAGAAGATGAAAGAAAGAAAAGAAAAACAAATGGTTTTGTAAAGGCGAATGTTATTGCGCAGATATGATTAAAAAGTATTATCGGTGATTAACACGTTCTTAAACAAGTTTGCTTATTATTATTCCCAAGTACATTGTTTCTGGGATGTGGATTCTTAACGTTCCCTAAATAGTTTGGTACATTCCACAGTACACACACATACCTTTGATATTTTGTATAGTTTCATATGTGAACAGCTTTATGTACAAATAATGTGTGGAATGGGAAATATGAGTTGGAGACTGAGTTGATCCAAAAAATAAATTCATTGTGGAAAGAAATTTTGAGCCACAAGTTATTATGTGACACATGTCACAAAAATAGTTACCCTAATCTTGGTGAAGAAGTGCATGGGTATAAACATTGACAGTTAAGCTTTTTCACACTGTAAAATGTGAATTTGAATCAATAATCATAGGCAATTTAAAGCCACAGTGCTAATAGCTAATGCTAAACTCATTTAAAATGAAAACAAAATTTCAAAACAAAACAGCTATAAAAATGACACTTCTTGGTGCAGTGGGTTAAAGCTCAGCACTAAGAAGCTAAACAGTTTCAGCATGAGTTTGGTCCCCACCTGCCCCGGAGGTGACTCACATGGTACAGCAGAACTCTTCTTCCCCCCTCTGCTCCCCTCAACAGTGTACTTCAGCAGTCAGCCTATTCTGCTCCTCACTCTGTTTCTGGTGAATTATCTCATGGTTCTTGCACCTCTGGCCTGCATTCCAGCTCTGTATGCATAAATAAGTAAATTAAAAAAAAAATGACACCTCTTATGTAATATGCAAAAAAAGAAGTATTTTCATGTACTTATTTGTAAGTAACATTCATAAATAGTTTCCTATATGATTTAGATCCTCTATGATCTAAATCAAAATTGAAGAACATGAATAAAGTACATTGTATATATGGCATATTAAGAGCTATCAGTTAAGAAAAATTCATAATGTAAAATGTTAACCAAAAATTTAATTTTATGTTTACCCAACAATAATTTATTTTCACAAATGTATAATTGTTTGAGATGCATATTTGATGAAAAATATAAACTGGTTTACTATACAATGAAATCACAACATACAAGCAAAGTATGATATTTGTAATTTTTCAGACTTATGACTCCATCATTAAACTGAAATTCAACACCATCAACTAAATTTTTTATGAGTTTTATTGATAGTAACCTGTTATAACTCTTTATGTTTAAAGTCTGTTTTTATAGCCAGTAGGATATATATCATCTCTTCTTGCCCTCTAAAAACTGATGAAATATAAGGAAAATCAGAAGCATACCATACTGACTGAAATCCTTTTAGAGTATAAAAGGGAAGCAGGGAAAAAAGGGAACAAGAACAGGCAACAGAAAAGAAAGAGGTGGGTGGGAGAGAGGGCTTGACTATTGAAGAAGTGAGAGGATTAGACACATTTGAATATAATCATCACATCAGTTTCCATTATAAATTCTTAAAATAACATAGCTCAGATTCCTTTGAAGTAGGTTGGAATTTTCATATAGTTCATTTGTAAGTCTCTGAATGAGCTATTTATAAGTAAGAAATGACCAATAACAATTCATGTTCCATTTTAAAGTCAGATATTTTATTGATAATTTGAAAAGAGAAATGGATGGAAGAATACTTTCCTTCATAGCTTAGTTAAAAATCAAACACAAATAGAGCCAAACATTGAAAGTTCCCTAAGTGAACAAAACCCGTTAGTTATACAAGCAAAGCTTAACTTAGCTTATTTTGCAAGAAAACAGAAACCAATTTGACCTGAATCAAGCTCAATATGATTTTGAGCTTCCTTACATGTTTGGTTTGAGTACTCTTAATTAATGAACTCTTTCTAATCTGTGCACAAAAAGCTTATTACTCTATCAATGATTCATTGGCTTCTATTATTTCTGAACTTTTGACAGTATCTTAAATTCACAAGCAAATGAATAATCCTGGAAAATAATCCAATAACTCAAGAAAAATAGTGCCATTTTGGGGGGGGTGGTACTTCTTTTCTAGCAGTCTTCCTCTAGAATATACAACTTTCTGTGCCAGAATATTGCATGCTTAGATTCTTTAAATAGAAGGCATCTATAGAATCACTAACAGTCCAGTCAGAGGCTCCTAATGTTTCACTGAACAGTCCATTCAAATACTCCCTTGATGAGAAATTCTTGGGATAAAACATTCCCCTGAATTCAGCAACAGCTTGAAAGCTGTTAATGACTACACAAGAATCTCTGAGGGTCACTTTGAAATAGTCTGAACTCTCTGAGGGTCACTTTGAAATAGCCTGAAATCTCCATGCCACCTATTTGTATGGAGGTCTTATGTTGATAGATATTTTATCTTATTAAATAAAATTTCAAAGGAAGCATTAAAAAAGACATTTTTGGCCTTAATAGTGGAGAATATAATCCAAATTTTGAAAAGAGAAAAAAAAATCTCCCTGTATATTATCCCCCTCTTGCATGCTAAAGGATTAAAAGAATAAATAATGATATTAAGATATAAGAATTCAACTTTGCTTTCTAGTAATGCAATTTCATATCTAGTTTAAAATGGACTGATTTAATTAATAGAAGGTATCTGTAGTTATTTTAGCAAAGGATAAAACAATTAAAAGGTTTTATGTTTGCATATTTCAATAGTAAAACATAGATGCTTAGCTGAGGAAAACTTGCCCATTTAAACTGATGGTTTATTTATTATATATAAATGATTGTCACAAACAACCAAACAGATTTTTTTTTCAGTTTCAAATATCAGATTTTTTTCAGGTTCAAATATCAAATTAAATGATCTATGATTATATTTTTTAGGAATTGAAGGATTCCTAGCCTGAAGGAAATCTTATGATTATTCTTTAAACTACGGTAGTTCAATACAATGAATTATGATCACTTTAAACCTAGGCTGCATTCATCAAATGGTATTCCAAGGGTGAAAGGTCTTTATATCCCATTTCCAGTCCTTTGAAGCATCTACTGAACTAATGTATTTTTCTCTTTAAAATGTCCCAAAAGATATAAGATGTCCCTGTGCTTATAGGATCTTGAAATTTTATTTTAAGAAATCAAAAGAAATTTGCTCTCAGAGCAGTTTTTAAAAATTTGGCTCGAGGCCTCAGATTCAGGGTGCAAGCAATCTCCTTCCAACTCTTTTCTACTAGAGAGATGTCCCCTTTCAACCTGTGCCACTTGGTCCAATACAAATCAGTGAACGCAAGACCCAATATACCATGTCTTAAAAATCCATTTAGAAAACAATTGCTCCATTCAAAGTTCATCTCCTTCCTTTATCAGAAATTGCTGGAAATGTAATTTTGCAGCAAGCATTTCATTTCTTGTCTTGAAATAGATTGAGGTAAATGTAAAGTCAATGATTAGATAAATGTAATGTCTTGGTTTGATGCCACAAAGCAATTTTGGATGGTGTGGTCAGTACTGATGGATGTTTTGTGTAGTCACTCAGCTGTATAATGGCATAAATTCCCATGACTCTATTTAAAATACCATGTGGCTCCTTTCAATTAATATTACCAGAAGTACTTTGGCACAAATACAAAAAGTATGAGGAAATAGTGCTAAGTGCACCAATGCAATTGTCTTTGTACTATATAAAGATTCTTCTCTATATAATAAACTACATCTGAGTACAATTTATTTACTGAGTTGCACTGAGTAAATAATACAATGATGATCAATGATGATTATCCCTCCTTCAAGAATCAATTATATGATGCTACAGATAGAAACCCTTTGCTAAGTGATCTCCTACAGCGGTTAAGGATTAACACACATACATGGATGTTTACAGAAATACGTTATTTATTAAAGTCATTATTTCATTAGCAAGGAGGCATATATCTCTTCATTCCCCATTATAGGTATTATCATTCAGTACAGAAGAGGGGGCAATAAATTGTTTTCTTTAAGAAATAAAATCCAGATATTGGTAGTGATGTAGTGACGTTAGATTTTTTTTTTTTTTTAATGTAGAGAAAACTTTATGGCACAAAATTTTTCTGATACAGTGGTTAAGTATTTTTTTTTTAAGTTCTTCCTGTTATGGCTGTTTATAGGTGGTTATGTTTCACTGGTATAGAGTAGCTCATGGTAAACAAGGATGATCCCAAGTCACTATCAAGTAGTTTAGTGATCAGAATGATAAACTTCCAATTTTCCCTTTTAACATTGAAATGCTTAATATCCTCTAAAATATCTAACACTTAAGTGATTGTTAGAAACCAACATTTTATTTTCCAGTGTCTGCATATTCAGCACAGATTAGTGATTTAGAAAGCTTTGTTGTTCTGCCTGTTGAAATAATGTATTATTTTAAAAATTTAAGAATTTTTATGTTTTCTTTAGTATTAGTATTCATAGTAATACAGATCCTATGGTAATCTCACCAGAGTAGCACTAAAATTGGAAAGCTATGTAGAAGATTAGCATGTCACCTCATGAGAGGATAATATACAAATTTGTGAAGCGGTATACATATAAATATCATAAATTCTATGTAACATTCTGACCAATATCATGAAAAAATCTTAATATAATTTGGGGGGCACATGTTTATGATCATAACTTATAAGTAACATATTTTAAAATTCAAAAATTTCTAATTTAAATCATTATTTGTAAATAAAAATTCTCCAACAATATTTTATTTTTCTCTGTATTGCTAGAATGGTCTCCGTATTGCTAGAATAGTCTCTGTATTGCTAGAATGCTATACTTACACAATGGTTTATGTTAAAGATTTATTTTATTTATTTATGCATATAAGACTGGGGTATAGACCAGATGTGGGGTTGAGAGGTTTCACCAGCAACAGAATGGGGAGCAAAACAGACAGGTTAATGGATATATACTTGCTGAGGGAGCAGCAGGCCAGACAGGAGAGATATGCTGCACAACATACAATGTGTTTTGGTATGGTATTTTTTTCCTCTATGAAAACTTATCTCATTTCTAGTGGTATAAAAATCACATGATAATGATATACCTCTGTATAGGGTAATTGGAAGTGATCAAGTTTTTTCTGCCCTCCCACCATGAGCATCAATGATGGACACCTGTGGTCCTGCCTGATGGCAGTACCTGGAGCCTGATGTTGGCTGTGTAGGTGGGCGTATCTGTCTGAGCCTGAGCCAATAAGACACAGGCAGCAAAAGGACAGGAAATAGCGGTGGACCCTGTGGCTGAGTGCAGTGGAGGCTGGTGGGGCCTCCCAGCACCCCGCCTCCAGGCCTCCCTGTCTGCCTTGCACCTGGTTGCCTTACTATATATGGTGTAGGACTATCATTAAAAGCCTGAAAAAGCCATGGAGGGCTCCAGGACTCCTTTACCAATCTGACCTCGCCCATAGAGAACCTGTTGTGTGCCTTGCTGGTACTATGCATGGTTAAGAATATTTAAAATTTTCTGACTAGTAAATGGAGAATGACTTTAAAATATGCAGTTCATTAATCCTTCGAGGGACCCTTATGAATTATACCATTATCAAATTCCCCCTACTCCATTTTCCTGATATTCTAGATCTTCTATTAAGAAATTGTTGGGAGTGACCAAATGCGGAGATTTACTGAGGGACTGGATAAGGGCAATAATAAATCAGGCCTTGCATCCAAAAGGTGATAAGGTGGTAATAAATTGGGCCTTGCATCTAATTAACGGGTCCTTGCTTCAGGATGGGACTAGATGAAGGCGATAACGAACTGGGCCTTACATCAAGGACACAGTGATGAGTCACCCCTTTGAAATCTGAGCTTAGGACCTATATTTGACCCTTCCCCCTTATTGAGTTGGCAGTAGCTGAAGACCCCACCCTAGGGTCTCCGTCTCAGCTGCTGTCCGGAAGCAATAAACTCTGCTTGCTCAGCCTTTCTTTCTTATGGCCCGTCACAGAAGTTGGGACAAAACAGAAATGTTTAAACATGTGTATCGCTTCTCCCATTTTTCCTTTTCCCTGCATTTTAGATTTCCCCCACTCCATCCTCCAAACATTCAATCCCCTACCACCCCCTTTTTAGGCAACCTCAAAGCGTGCTGTTTTAGGTGCAATAAATAACCTTTTTTTTTTTTTTTAGGCTATGACTTGGTGATTTTTTTTCTCTTTCCTCTGTTCTGATTTTTTTTTTCATGTTCTATTTGTTTTTCTTGTTGGAGGATTCAATAATGGTAGCAGACAGTTTTAATTGCTAAAAAGAGAAAAAAAACTCAGAACACACAATTACAATCTTTAGACATCTACAGTTTATTGCTAGAAAATACAAAGTGACAGCAGCACTTAAGCAAAGAAATGCATATCAACCTAAGGCTGCCTCAGAGCACACACAGATCAGGTGAGGCAAGGCCGCAAGCTATCTTTTGATTGTCCTCCATCTGCAGGACTGAGCTGCTTTTTCTATCAAACCACCAAGATAAATTCAAAATGCCTGAGGACCAGGTGACCTAATACAGACATTATCTTGGAAAATAATTGGCCCTAGGCAGAGCCCTCTGAGGAGGGGTTGAAGGGGGACTGACTGAAAGCAGGTGTAGGTCATCCTATCACTGTTACCAATCAAAGATCCTCACAAATCGGCACAAAACGGGGAAACTAACCTTGGCTCCAGGATTGAAAAGCAATAGCATTAACACAATTGACACCTAGACAAGGAGTCAATAATGTCCTGGTGCATCGTTTACTTTGGCAAAACAGCTCAGGTTAATTCCAGGTAAAAAGGAATTAACTAACTTTCACAACACATTATTTGCTTTAAAAAGTGTAACATGGAAGGACTGATTGAAAACTGGATACTCAGGTGTGGCTTATCTCCCAAGTTGGCGAATAGTCGGTTTCATTAGAGAACTCTCAAGGGCAAGGTGGGGGATTTCATTACTAGAAGCTATCTAGAGCCTCTAACAGCCAAAGTCTGGAGAAACCGGAAGTGGTTTAATTTACCTACAACAGCCAAAGTCTGGAGAAACCGGAAGTGGTTTAATTTACCTACAGGCACTGCTTTCGGGAGATCCCAGGACTTGGGCCTCCCGCTAGCGTCTGGGGACTGGAAGTCAGACGCTCTCGGAAGTCCTGTGGGAAACCTGGAGGTAAAACCTCTCAGCACCACTGCTGCAGCTTGACTTTTGGCCCTATGCAGTTCCTGTCTTGGGCTTTTTGCCCCATGCTTTCATTGCAGTTCCTGTCTTAGTGGAGAACTTTCATGGGTGGCTTCTGACACTCAGTGGAGTGAGGGATTTTCGATTTACACCCGGGGCAGCCCCCTGATGTTCCAAAAGAACAGAGCCTTCTTAGGGTGCAGTGGTTTCCAGGGTGGCTGTTTTACCGGCACAAAAATCATGCATGGGACGTGTTGAACAGAGGAAGCAAGCCAGGTGCAGCTGTTAACCTTTGCTGCAAGCAACCCCCTGGGTGAAATCCAAACGGGTCTTCACTCTCAGAGGCCAAGGAAAGGCTGAGGGAAAGCCAGCCACAGCATATCGGTGGTGGCGGTTTTAATAAGGTCACGGACACCAACTCTTGTCTTCACAACGAGAGTTAGAACTCTCAGCCGCCGAGAATGTTGACAGTTTATCTGGCGGACTAACAGGCTTTCAGTCACAAGTCCAAGTCCACATGGTCTCAAGAACTATCTCTCCAGACTAGTCTGTGAAGTAGCTCCAGTCGCTGGAACTCTGGGTTCCTTCTGCTCTCTGAGCACAGGAGTCTGGAGGGGAAAGGAGGAAATTCCCTTCAACTCCAGATCTAACTAGATGGTCTAACAACAGCCACTGCACAGCGACCTCCTCTGAGGAAATGCTCCGTGAGGGATTAAGGCGATGCAGGTGCAGATGCGGAGCTTCAGTACCCTTGAGGGCCTGAGGCGACCATCCCGGTAGGCGATGGACCAAGAGTTGGTGAAAGACTAATTTCTGGGATCTGCAGAGAGGTAAGTGGCGATGGGCTCTCTATTGTCTGTATTGTGACAAAAAACAGCTTACCAGGTAGGGTACCCATTCACTGAGTCAGGAGTGGTCTGTCATAAATCTGCTTGAAATTGCCTAATTTTGAAACTTGGGAATGTTGGGCTAAAATATTAGTTTTATGAAAACCCGCGGTGCTCATTTTGCATTTTGCACACAAGTTAGCCTCATTGCTGTTTTCCAGGGAGGACAGAGAAGAGGCTTGGAAACTCCCACAGTGTAATGTGTAGAATCGGCTGTGGTCCCTGTTTTCAGTCTGTGCCTTTGTGGCCTGTCACACTCTTGGGAGTGTCCTTCAGTTGCAGTCCCTCAAGTTCATTAATTAGAGCAAAGATTGGGAGACTCAACTCCCTTCTGCAGAAAGCAGCCACCCACGGACAATAACAAATAGGTGTGGGCTGCTGCTTAGGTATTTGCAAAATTGGTGAGGGATGGACTTACCAGGAGGCTGTTTTCTGATTTGTGATCAGTGTGCAGAGATCACATCTTATGCTTGATGAGAGAAATTGTATGTGAAATGTGTATGAAAGGTGAACTGTTCCACCATCCTACTCAAAAGTGGTACCTTAACTTCACAACTCATGATTGCTTTAGGCTTTCTGTGGTTCTTGGTTCCTACACCTTCTGAGTCTCTCTGGAATTTTACAAGAAACTTTGTTTACTTCTTAACCATTTCTGCTCATGTAACAATTTAGGTAATATCAAAAGTTCTGTGAAGTTCTTGGTTGAAGAGTCAGTAACTTTTCACATACCTGTTTTTGTTCTCTCCAAAAGGCAAAGCATAAAACAGGCAACTTTTATTGACTGTTTTTTATTTTATCTCTTGCCTTGACCCTTTTGAGTTTACTCTTTACACCTGTGCTCCATTTTATTAGCATTTCTGAAAAAAGTAGAGGGAAAGGCCTGCCTTTTGCTGCTCTGCTATTGCCAATCATACAGGAATATTTTGAGCATGGAGATACTAATGAAGTAGCAGAAATGCTGAGAGATTTAAATCTTGGTGAAATGAAGAGTGGAGTACCAGTACTGGCTGTGTCCTTGGCATTGGAGGGAAAGGCCAGTCATAGAGAAATGACATCTAAGCTCCTTTCTGACCTTTGTGGGACAGTAATGAGCACAAATGATGTGGAAAAGTGATTTGATAAATTGTTGAAAGAGCTACCTGAATTAGCATTGGATACTCCCAGAGCACCACAGTTGGTGGGCCAGTTTATTGCTAGAGCTGTTGGAGATGGAATTTTATGTAATACCTATATTGATAGTTACAAAGGAACTGTAGATTGTATACAGGCTAGAGCTGCTCTAGACAAGGCGACTGTGCTCCTGAGCATGTCAAAAGGAAGAAAGTGCAAGGATAGTGTGTGGGGCTCTGGAGGTGGACAGCAGTCAGTTAATCACCTTGTTAAAGAGATTGATATGCTGCTGAAAGAGTATTTACTCTCTGGAGACATAGCTGAAGCTGAACATTGCCTTAAGGAACTGGAAGTACCTCATTTTCACCATGAGCTTGTATATGAAGTAAGATTACTTTGATATTCCAGAGAGAATTACTGAGTGTTCTTTTTTGCACACAGTGACCTAATAATTCTTTAATAATATACATCTTTTTCCTTTTAAAAAATTTAATGTTATGGGATAAACTTCTTTCAAATTTTTATAAAGATTATAGTTGCATATTAGGTAAAAGAGATTTCAAACATTTTAGGAGCAGTTTTTTGTATGAATTAATGACCCCAAATTCATTCATTCAATTTTTAGGCCATTGTAATGGTTTTAGAGTCAACTGGAGAAAGTACATTTAAGATGATTTTGCATTTATTAAACTCCCTTTGGAAGTCTTCTGCCATTACTCTAGACCAAATGAAGAGAGTAAGTAATACTATTTTGAACACTTTTTGGCTTCTGTCTTTAAATGTTTGATTGAATAAAGATTATGAGTTGTAAATAATAGTTGTATTTAGGTATTTTATAATACGAGTACTATTAGTAGTGGTATGTGTGTAGCTTTTCTTTTTTATGGTAATGTTTGAATCTCTTGTAGCTACTTCTTAGAAAGTAACATTTCAGCTACATTTTACCTGTATATATTTTTTAAAGATTTACTTATTCATGCTTACAGAACTGGGTTACAGGCCAGAAGTGCAGTGATAGAGTTCACCAGAGACAGAATGGGGAGCAGAACAGGCAGATTGGCGAAGTGCGCTGAGGAGAGCAGGGGCGGGTCAGGAGAGGCCTGCCAGGCTGTGGCCAGGGATCAAACTTGCGCTGTAGTGGCTGTCGTAGCCACTCTGCAGCTTCATAGTGCTTGAGCTTGAATCTGTTGCACCACCAAGAGGACCCCACCTTTTACTTGTGTTTTAAAGTATGTGGTTGTATGTTCTTCCTCACGGATTCTGTCTCTAAGATAGGAAAGTTATATTTTATAGCTAGAGAGAAACATGAACTTTTAACAAATTATATGCTTTAACTTCTATTTTAATTTGTTTGCATTGGTAAAGTTAAAAAAGTTATTTTAAGTATCTAGAGGAATAGATGGGAAGAAATATATCCAATATGTGTGCCTGAACTCTTTCTGGAGAACAGATTTAAAGAAAACACTCTGCTACTTATACTTCTAATTATCATGACTTCTAATTATTATGAACCTTTGGCCTCTGCTATAACTTGATAAAAGCAATGGGTTGGTATTATGTGTTTTATGTGGGCAATAATTCCTAATCTAATTCAATTATTTTAGGGTTATGAGAGAATTTACAATGAAATTCCGGACATTAACCTGGATGTTCCACATTCTTACTCTGTGCTTGAGCGGTTTGTAGAGGAATGTTTTCAAGCTGGAATAATTTCCAAACAACTTAGAGATCTTTGTCCTTCAAGGTACTTTATTACTTTTTAAACATAAAATGTCAGCTAAGGTGCTTGTGAAGGTTAAGCTAATTTTCTGTCATTCTAACCCTGTCAGGATAAAATACTGTCTTCCTTGAAGTAACCTGAGTGAAAATTTTCTGTTCTGAGTTTATGGAGTTTTTGGATAAAGGTGTATGTAGTTTTAAGAAGTTTACTCCCTTGTAAATCTATACCTCATGAAACTCTAGTTCACTGGAAGGAAATTAATTTCCTGGTTCTGTGTACCAAACTCTGTTACTATTACCTTAAATATTGTTTTGAAGCAGACATTCACCAATAAGATGAGACAATTGGGACTTGGAGAAGTGTAATGTTCTTTTTCTGAATCTATCACACATCATGGAAGCCAAGAATGAATCTACACTTTCTTTGACATGAGAGATCTAGATTCATGTTTATATTTTATGTTGCTTCCTTTGCTCTTTCATAGAATGGAAAATTAGGGCTAGTTGGGTTCTCTCTCTCTAGAAAGTTATGTGTATGTTTCTCTGGAGGTATATTTGTGTAGGATCTAACTCTTTAGGAATTGAAATTTTTATTTTTAAATAAAGCACCTAATGAAACAGTTATAAATGAAACAGTTATAAAAGCTAGATTTGGGGAGTTTGTTTTATATACATTTTAAAATATTGTGATTTTTATCTGAAAATTCTAAAGTTTTGCATATTTTTACAAGTGCAGTGTGAGAATTAAATCTCAGAAAGATACTTCCTTGCAGTGTCCTTTGCTCTAGAAACTTTAGAAACCATCAAGAGATAGAAAGAATAGAAGATATAATTTAATGACTTTGATAAAATAATCTACTTTAATGGCACTTTATGTATTGACATCAGTAAAAATCATCAACTTCATTAAGCAGAAGTTCTTTGCTTCTCATGTTGGTCTGAATCCTTCATGTAGTTGGGTTTCATATAGATTTAGTATGAAAAATGGTGGTAACATGTAGGTATTAACTTTTTAAGGACTTTCAAAACTGTTCAAAAGCATAACTGGTTATTTCTATTGTGATATTCTCAAGGATTAATTGAGATGATACCTAAACTTTCTGTGTATACCATAATACTTTGACTTTGACTCTTTATCCTTCTGCTTACTTGGGTAACAGACACATTGTATATGGCTTTGAATGCCTGTGGATGTTGGCCTCAGGATAGAGATAATAAGCGCTAATCCTGCTCAAGTTCTGCTTTCCACATACAGTAGTAGGCTGCTGGTCAGCTGTTCTCCCTGGACTGTTGCTACTACATGTGGTTAGAGTGTGGTTATATTATAGAAGGCCTTTTCAGTTTGAAATAGCAGGAATTCCAAAATGGGGCATAGAGTTGACTTAATTGAATTCTGATTTATTTTTCTATATTTATATTATGGCTTTTTTACATCTGAGGGGGAAAAAATCTTAAACATAGCTATTTTGATATGTTCAGTAGCTAGGTTGCAAATTTGAAATCATGTTTGTATTTCATATTTGGCTCATTGTGTAGCTTTCAAATAACAGTGTAGTATTAAATTTCTAAATAGCACAATGTTTGCCTTACTTATATTTTAACTTTTTTATTATTATTACATTTGGACAGTGAACTTATTTCAATAATTGAGCTTTTGTTTAACTAGAAACTTCATAAAAGCATCATTTGCTGTTATACCCAAGGATATGTATCAGGGAAAAAAATCTTCTTAAAAGCACTAGAGGCATCTAACTGTCCTTAAATGATAATAAAAGCCTTCCATACAACATAAATCATCAAAAAATACTAAGTCTAGTTTTTTTTCATTAACATAGTCAAATTTTTTACCTGTTTTCATGTTTGTATTTTTTTCATTTACAGGGGCAGAAAACGTTTTGTAAGTGAAGGAGATGGTGGTCGTCTTAAACCAGAGAGCTACTGAATATAAGAACTCTTGCAGTTTTAGATCTCAGATCTCACAAGATTATATATATCTGAATTGTAAGAGTTGTTAGCACAGGTTTTTTTTTTTTTTTTTTTAATTAAAGCAATTGTTTTCAGTAAAAAAAAAAAGCGGAATCTGATGTCTGCTGTTAGCATTTGCAACTTTTTATTTTAGCAGAATAATAACTACTTAATGAAAATCTAAAATTCTTTTTGTGGAGCATTTTAAAAAGAAATTAGTAGTAGTCACCATGTATTTATTTGTGTCATAGATGAATCATGGCTGTGGATGCCTCTTTCCAGAACTTTGTCTTAAATCTTTCTTTTTTTAGAATAGGACAAATAGTCAGAAATTGAGAGCTGTGTGGATTTCTTTCTACTCTTAAGAAGATAAATTATTATAATTACACTAAATTTTGCAAAGATTAATGAGCTAATTTGATAGTGACAACTATAAGGGGCGACTAGAATGTTTCAATTTATTTTTTCTGTATTTATATAATTTTTTAACTTAGTTTTTAATATCAGATGATTGATAGTGCTCATCTTGGTATCATCAGGTTATGAACTAAGATTCTATATTGAGTGTAATATATTATTTGCTAATTCTGCTATAGTATAGTTTATTGTTTTTTAAACAGCTTTGCATCTTATCCTTTTGACAACAGGCAGCACTTACTTTCAAATAATATTAAAGAAAGACTAAGTATGGCTCCTTTAAATTTTTTACTTCCCTTTTTGATACTAAAGTTTAGTTGTTCAGGGTATATGTACATCTTTTTTTTATGACAGTAATAAGATAAATTAGTATAATTTATCTTAGTATATATTATTATTAATAAATGTATTCCCCATCTTTGAGTGTATGAGGGTGGCATAATTTTATTTAGTTTTATGGCAGAAGCTTACATTTAGGCCTGTATCAGATCTCCAACAAACTCTTCTATCTCAGCAAGCTGTGGGGACTGATAAGTCCTAGAGTCAGTCACCCATACCATTGAGCTGTGACAGCTTCTCTCAGTGAGATATCCCCTAGCATTCTGCATAGACGCCAATACACTATAGTTAGACATGAGAAATGGTTAACTTAATCATGAGACCAATTGCTCTCATAGTAAGAATCTAACTAGATACCAGAGGACTAAAAACATTGAATTTTTATCTTAGCAGAACACACATACATTGACAAATGATTCACTGGTCTGCAGTATAAACTAGACATCATACCATATTTTCGTTCTCCTTATGAAAAGCATAGAGACCAGAAATCCTTTGTGTCATACGCATTTCTAAGAAATACATTTTTTTTCTTTTTTCTTTTTTTGTTAAACTAAGCCTGGGGTATAGGCATAAGATAGTACCTTGTATGTTATTACTCAAAACCAAATAATTAATTGTTGAAGAAAATTAGTGAAGGGATTGTTTTACTTAAGTTTCTGAGCTTTATCATTATATACCCTATCAAACAAAACTATGGTCTTAAAGAATGGTGGGTTTGTTTATAAGGACTTTATTAAGATGCTTACTGAGAGTGGAAGGGGATGTCCTACAGAATGCACTCTATGCTTTGAGCCAACACTCAATAATTTGTTTTTCTCCTATACATGAAAAATATGAGTTCAGAAATTCAGAGTAAACCACACTAATCCCAATAACCTAATTACCAATGTTGCTTCCCATATCACAGGATTTAATACTGTTGGTTTTAATATTTTAGTTTTTGAGGTATAACATTTCCATTAATAAAAATAGGATTTTCATCCAAGTGCGTGCTGAGATTGTTACCTGATTCTTTATGCCTTTGAATGGGGTGGGGACACTGTGTACTCCACTACTCCTATATTGGTGTGAATGAGTGAATGATGAACCTTACTTACTTCAAAGCATGTCTTCATTTGTACTTCTGGGTCTACTTGTCACTCTGTTCATTCTTCTCTCTGGTCTGTGATGCTAAATGATATAAAACATTTCAACAATCTCTAGTTTGGGTGGATTTTTGCCAATGTAGGAGTCTTGACAGAAGATATGAAGGAGGGAGAGGGTATTTGCTTTCTAGAACCCTCCCTTTAAGGTTGCCTCATACTAACTATTACCCTGTACTGAGAAGTATTGCTACTTTGAAGACATCTGAGGAAGTTAAATATCCTTTTCAGTTTTATATATTCCACTCCTTTGTAATTTTAGTTATTACTGTGATTATAGTTCATTTGCTCTAAAACCACATGTTAATACATTATCCATTTTGGGGCTTGTCAAACTTCACATATATACATATACACACACGTGTATATACATATATATGTATATATATGTGTATGTGGTATATATATGTATATGTGTGTATTTATTATAGTTTATTTTTACATCATTTTGTGACTTTTCCCATCTCAGTTGTAATCCCGTGTGCCAATTACTATAGTCCCGTGCTCAATTGTAATCCCCATGTGCCAATCACTATAGTCCCATGCACTAACCACCCCCGCCATTTTTGATCCTATTTCCCACTCACCCACGTAAAATTCTCCAGTATATAGTATATAGATACTATATATAGTATATAGTTCATTATTATTATTTTTCCCCCGGTCCTTCATGCTCCTGCTATGAGTGAAACCATCTAGTATTTTTTCTTTCTGGCTTATTTCGCTAAGCATGATCCCTCCAGCTCCATCCCTGTTGCTGCAAAAGGCATGAGTTTATCCTTTTTGATGGTTAAGTAATATTTCATTTTGTATATGTGCCACCCCTTTTTAATCCAGTCATCTGCTTTTGGGCATTTGGGTTGATTCCATGGCTTTTCTATTGTAAATAAAGCAGCAATAAACATGAGGGTGCAGTTGTCTTTTTGAATTAGTGTTTTTGTGTCTTTTGGGTGGGTCTAGGAGTGGGATTGCTGGATCATATGGAAGCTCCATTTTTAGCAGTTTGAGAAATGTTGAGGTATATTTTGTTTAAGGGCGGCTCCCCCAAAATAGTGAAGAATAGTTATATAATAATTATTTGGAATATAAATATGGATAGAAGGGACTTATATCAGGGTGATGGCAAATGCCTGATTTGTATCTTGCCTGCTCAGTAGCAGGATCTCTGTATTGCCACAAAGATAATGCAAAGAAAGATTGGTGATTGTGTTCTCAGAATCTTTGTAAGCAAGAACCTATGTCACACTCTGCTGGATAGTTATCTGAGATTTAGAAGCAGTAAAGGAAATAAAGGTCACACTAGTATATTTCTAGCAGTGACGTATCTCATGAGCATCATTATATACATCCTTTAAGAGTTCCCTGCAAACTCTCTGCCTTACTTTTGAAGGTAGCTGTGAATTCACTGATAGTAGTCTGTAATCCATGAAATTATTCGGATTCATTAAAACATTATATCTGTCTTCTCATTTTAATTTTCCACTCCTTCCAACATTTTTGAATGCTTCTAACTCAAATTTCATAAAGAAAGAATCGAGTGGTTTTTGGTTTTCTGATGAGCAAAGCTGCTGTATATTTTCTTCTAATATGTGTATATTTTTGATATGTGTAGATGTTATGAGTATTATATATCTGTGCACGATAGCTATATAATCAGAGTAAAGATATACTGTAATTGATAATGCTCTATGAGAAGAAGAAGAAATCACATCATTTAGAAGTATGCTTAGATTCTGTAGCTGGAGAGAAGATGAGTTAGAATATTCCGTTTTAGAAATATTAGGGAGAGTTTGCTCTCATTTAGTTTTAGTTAATTCTTACCGTGTGACTAAGAATGAACAAGATACTAAGGAGCACATCAAAGCAGGGTTGCTATGAGAAATGAGTCATTAGAATTAAGTGGAGGCTAGTGTGTAAGAACTACAGGCATTTTGATATTACAGGAACATTTTAAAGTGATGGAAGATGATGCTGGGCCTTTGTGAGGTAAAGATATATTGATATTTTGATGGTTTTAAACTTTATTTTATATATTCTGGTAAACTAAAACTGCGTATTTACCATCTGGAAATTCTATGCTCTAAGCAGCATCACAGTTTTGGTTAAAAGAATGCTAGCAAATTCTTTCTTGGTAATACTATGCTTATTGGGAAAAAAAAATCAGCTAGCAGTAATGTTGATTGTCCCTTAAAATATTGCAGATTATTTTATATATGAATAAAGGGCTACTATAATTAGGAACTGATTTTAGTAATGAAATATGATAGCAGTATTTATACTTTTCATTGGCTAATTAAATTTAAGTTCTATTTTTGAACTTGGCTATTCATCACAATTAGAGCAAAATAATCAGAAGGGAAACAGTTCTAATTTGAAAGTTGTCACAGAATACCAAGTTATACTTTGAGGCACTCAGTCTAAATTGATAATCCATAAGGCTACTTAAGAATTTCTTATTTAAATATTTACATATCACATATAATAAACATTTTTCTTTGAAATTTCTTCCTTTCACTCATGTGGGAAAAGGAATTTATTTTTCATAAAATAAAGGGTAAAATTGTATCTCCTTAATAATTTTGGAAAATTTTACAAGAGCAGGTAGAACACACGATTGATTTTTTTATATTTTTTAAAAATTTGTATGAATTTGTATGTGCTTAAAGTAAGACTGTTTAAAACAAATTCTATTGTCAGACATGAAAAAGCTTATTTAAAATTCAGGATTAGTCACCTAGTTATTTGAAATGTAATACAGGGATATTTAATATTTTGTTTAGTTTTACTACTTAGCCTGATTCAAAAATATATATATTTTCAGCCCTCCCTGGTGTTGCAGCAGGTTAAAGCACAGCACTGAGAAGCTTAAACCACTTCCAGAGGAGTTTGATTCCCGCCTGCCCCAAGGTGACCACATGGCGTGGCAGAACTCTCCTGACCCGCCCACTGCTCCCCTCAGCAGTGTAGATCTGCCTGTTCTGCTCCCCACTCTGTCTCTGGTGAAGCCTCTCGCTGCCCCTGAGCCTCTGGCCTATACCCCAGTTCTGTATGCACAAATAAATAAATCTTTATATATATTTTTTTTTTCAAAAAACTATATAATTCAGAATTTATATACATTTATACTGGTCAATATTATCCTTAGTAGAGGTGCTTTTGATTATATATTTACTTAGTTTTCTATAATAACCACAAAAACTCATTCAGTCTTTCTATTTGGAAAGCTGGTTCAGGGTGTAAGCAGAAAACATAGAGGAGGTGGTTGACACCTAGTATCATGTATGAGAGTTTGTTAATTAAGTTATGACAAAAAATGCAAGCAGGATTATCTTTCTTGAACCTAGTGGCATGCCCTCTTTTTAGAATGAAAGCTTGTATTACCTGACTAGAAAAACACTTTCATTTTAAAGACTAAGAGATCAGAAGCATAATAATCCATTCGAGAATATTTTCAGAATGAGCATTGTGATTTTTTTATTTGACAACATAAAGATGAGGTGAAAAGGTGAGCATCATTTTGCTAGTATTTCTCACTGCAATTTATAGTTTTTACCAGGTTGTGATTTGAAGAGGTGGATGTCACTCTGTCTAGTAAACAGTGTTGAGAGTGCTGTTAAATTTGGAACACTACTTTCAAAGTTAAATTTTCTAAACTCTTGTTTGGCAAGTTCTTATTTCTCTCCGAAGTGCAAAAATGGCTACATGAGAGGTCATGTAGAATGCAGAAATGAGAGGCTTTGCAGAGATCAATCAATAGAAATGAAGTAATAGGATGAAATATCAAGGGCTTAACTGACAATTTGTAATATTTCTTTTTGATAATTGTGGAATTTAAGAATTGTGTCCTCAAGTGGAAATAGGTATTTCTATAAGTTGTTCCAAACTAAGAGTTAAAAATCTGAGATCCTATAATAAAAAGTTTATTATTATACATCCTATGTGAATATTAAAAACTTACACATACACAAATGATATCTTAAATAATTCAGTTACATGCACAACTACCTTGAGTATAATATTATATAGTTTGATTTTGGCAAAATAAAGGGTCAAAAAAGTTATAAGGAAAAGACAAATCAAATTTTAGATTTGTTTTGGATATGGAATCAATATGGAATCAATAATATGATTTTCTTTGCCTTTTACTACAGTACAATATGATTTTTAACTTCACATGGAAAATACTTGCTATTCTAGCATTAAGTCAAATTCGTTCTTCAATTTGCTCTATATTCCTTTTCCTATTTCAATCCATGCTATTCAGCATTCCTGGAAGAATTCCTCTAGTTAAATAAATAAATAAATCCTATTGTAATAGTCTTTTTTTTTTTTTTTAGAGGCTGTAGGTTTCATAAGACATATCTGACATGCATTTATAGGGTACTTAAAAATATAAAGACATGTAGCTGCAAGTGAAGATTTTGAAGAGCTTTGACCTAGTGAACACAAATAAATATATCTTATACTGCAATGAACTATTATTATATTTAAAATTGCAAATGATAGATTACTGTATTACTATCTAGCTATCTAACATACATAACTATTTATAACACAAATGTGGGAGTCACATGGAAATGAATTTTTTCCTGATTAGGTCACCTGTGCTCCGCTCATCAACTTGTTCATATCCTGAGCAGTTGGGTACACATATCATGGACATAAGGCCATACCTATCTAAGCCATTGTTGCAGCCCTAGGACTAGAAGAAAAATCTGGACTATAGAACTCATAGTAACTCTGGTTGAGTAAACACATTCAAATTTACAATTTGGGTGCCTCTTTTTTAATGCTCAGTCATTTGGGCCTTAATTACTCAAATTTATGAACATAGTTTTTTCTATCTTGTAGTTTTGTATAATTTTATTTCCTGTTAATATCTGCAAAAAAAAAGTCAGTATTTTCTGTCATTTTACAAGGAAATTATTTAAATGGGCTAAAATACATAATATTTGGGTCAGAGTTTGGCTTATGTTTTATTTTTTTTTGTATGCAGCATGATATGTAATAGTTTTTGTTGTTTGAGTTGGTAAAAAAGAGTACTTGATTTGAGTCTAAGAAGAAAAAAGATCAGCTATGCACAACTGTTTAACTGATATTAGTAAAAACATGGATTCTGTAAGACTTTCCTTTTATTACTGAAGCCAATGATATTTTTGTTTTTGCTTTTGACTTCAGTGTAAAAACAATTGCTTTGTATTGAGCAACTGATGCATTAAATCACACTAGTGATGGGTGTCTTATGTAGAATGAAGATTTACCTCTCCAAGAAGAGATTGCTACACTAATCAATTTTTCATGTCATGACATCAGTAACCAATACATTCTCTACAGCATTACAGTAGCAGTGAATAGTACAATTTAAGGTTACTTTGAAATACTCTTATCTGCTTCAGATAATTTCGTTTAAATTCCATTTAGAGGGAAAAAATGGAACTTATGGAACCTCAAGTTCATTCCAGTATTGTCATTTTATAATAAATCATCTTGATAACAATACCAGTTGTCCTCTGGGGGAAGATATAAAATTGTTCTACAACTATATCAGAACCATGCATCTATTGTTTCCAATAAATGTTTGCTTTTAAACTTAACTCTCAGTATATTTTAGAGAGACAAAGAATCTTAGATGCTTGTGTTACTTTAAAAACAGAAAATCTGTTCTTCATTCCTATCATAATATATTTATTCATTAAATGGTTTTTCTAAGGCTTGGAAACAAACAACATTATAGTCTTTTGTAAGAAACTTCAGTCTCCATTCTATTTGTAATTGAATCTTACATTTTTTACTTGTTCCTTTTTCCTGTCCAAAATCTCTTTCAGAGAAAGTAAGAGTCTTAGTCTTGACATTAACTTTTTTTTTTTGAAAGTTCTCATACGTTCTTTTAAATAAAAGCACCATTTAGTATCTATCTGATGGCACTCAAGTTGTAAGGCATAACTAGTATTCTATAAAATTACTGTCGGTGTGTTAAATGTATATAATTC
>NW_004567114.1:53337685-53351755 GCF_000260355.1 Condylura cristata | reverse complement strand
TTGATTCAATGAAAACTGACCCATTATGTTGGTAATTAATGACCATAATTATTAGTATGAGGCAAAGCAGAATCATACAGTTCTGTTATATCTCTAGGGAAGATGTCATAGCTTAGCAATATGTAATTGTTTAAATATATTTTTTGTTAGTTGAGTGTTCTATGTAACACTTGTAATATTAACCACTTTAATACTCTAACATGGATTACAACTGAGATGGAAAAAGGCACAAAATGATGTAAAAATAAACTGTTATATTAAAATAAAAACCCTTCATATTGTATATTCTGTATATTAAACTGTAAAATATTTTTCAGTTGAAAAAATAAAATCCAGTTAAAAAAACACTCTAAACTTATCATTTTCAGCTCTATTATGCCACAGCTTTGTTGTTGGGAAGATGAGAGATAAGTTTGAGAGGGAAAGGGAAGATCTTCATTTTACTACTAATATCTTAATATCCTACCACATAGACATTATAGAATGGAAAGTTCAGGCAAAGTTTTCAAAGAAATAGCAAACTTGAGTTATACCCTGGATGGTCACCAGATTTAATATGACCAATGTATACTGAAAAGAAAAGTATTAACTTTGTATTTTAAACTTGTGATTTAATTTTCTTGAGTTATTATTACATTGACTTCCTTGCATTATCTTACAATAATAAATTTGAATAGATTCAATCAATCATGTACTCAGTATATTGTGCAGGCAATAAATTTAAATATTTAGTATATGTTATGTATTGATATATAATTTATGTGATATTCAAAGAGAGAGAAATCTCCATAAGATGTAGTTATATCTAAACAGATTTTTCTTTCCCTTTTAAATGTATGCTTTTCAAGCTTCTTAGTGTATTAATACCTACTGCTTTATCCTATCAGATACTCTTGGCTTTTAAATGATGAGTTTATGAAATTCAATAAAACTTCCTCAGAGTCCTTCTATGCAGCACCTGTTATTTTTGGCACTTGTATGTAGTTCTGTATTTTCTGTAAATTATCAAACCAAATTATATAAACACATCTGCTCATCTAAGACACTTCATAAACAATGAAGAAAGTTAAAATAGAATGACTAATTTCTCAGCAAAATAAATCATGAATATTCTCAGGTTTTAGAATACAATGGTAAGATTATATTTTCAGTAGGAACTAATTTGAAAGTATTTTGCAGAATATCTTTCTTCTGTTTCAGTGTTTTATAGCAATATTTTATATTGTCGCTGAGTCTTATTGCAAAAACAATATGAAAATCTAATTTACATGTCAAAGCAAAGACAAGATTGGAAAGAGGCTTAATAGCTAAATTAATCATTTCATATTTATAATTAGAACATATCTATGCCTATAACATATGACCATATACATACTTTTTAAAAATGAAAACAGTGATTATATCAAATCATGAGTTTGCTTTACTTCTAGTGAAAGTGCTTCCCCTCATTGGCTTTATGTTATTTTCACTAATGAAGGAAGATGTTATTGATGTCTTTCAGAGAAACTTTCTTCAAAATCAACCTCTTAAAAGTTGAAACTTTTCTAATCAAAATATTCCACTTTAGAAGCAATATCCACTCATTTTATTACTATAAGCTTAATGATTCTAGAGGAATTGCATTTAATATTCCCTTTGAATCTGATTTTTTAAAATCAATTAATTCTTAATTCTAATTTCAGTTCTTCTGGGCCATTGATTTTTTTCCTCATTAGGCTCTTTAATCACTTGACTTCCTCAAAAGCTACTGTTTAGTTTCTTAGAGAAAAGTTTCCAGTGGAAAAAAACTTGTATGAGATACATGTAACAGCCTAAATATATCATCACTAGTAATGATTTTTTAACCTGTATTATTAGTAGTGTGAAGAAGTGTAAACTACTTAGAAAAACAAAATGAACACCATCTCCAATTCCTTCTGCACATACCTGTTTAGGAGAAGCACTCTTGAAGCCACCTGGTATATTACACAGACTGTGGAGGAGGATTCTGGTGGTGGATGTGGTATGGTTATATACATCTGAAGACGTGTGATCTGGTGACTGACATTTAAAGAGGCATAAATCTATATTTCTGAATTATACACAGTGCTGTAAAACAATTCAACCTCAATTAAAATTAATATCAATTGCATGTTTTTATCATGCTTTGCAATAGGTGTGGTAATTTTTTCAAAGGATTAAAATAACACATACAAGGGAATAGTATTTTATACACTGCCAAATACTGAATAACTACTTATTTTCTTTATAATGTTTTCCTGTAGTGTTTTTATTCCTTAATTTGCATTGTGTGTGTGTGTGTGTGTGAATTTTGTTGGTACCTCATGGGACTTATGCTAATTTTTCTTATTTTTGCTATATGTTTCATAAATATTCCTATTCTATGAACATTAATTTGCAGAGTTGTTTCTAGATTCTGTCAAATTTAATTCAACCTCTAGATATATAAAACTATCAGATTTGGGGACAAATAGTTACTGGTTGGGCTTAATGAGACTGAAATAGTCAGACCTTGTCTCAAAACACTAAGTTACTTATATATTCTTCAAAACATTTTTGTGTCTGCTATAAAAGGAGCAAAAGGTTTGAGTATTAAGACTTGTGGAGTCCATTATCTGATGATAATGACATCAGTGATCTAAAGCGGTCAAATAATATTTTTATTCCATCTTTCTGTTTTCTCCCTTTTTTCCTCTTACTAACACTTTGCTTTTTTTTTTTTTTTTGGATTATGAAAATATAAGGAAGTATATCTGATGGGACATTATTCTTTTAGTTGATGAATGTCATCAGTTTTCCCTCCTCTTGCAATGTATTACTGATATCCCTAGAAAAGCATCAGTTTCATAATCCTTTGATTTTATCATATTATCATTAGTTGGTGTTATATTGCTCATTTCCCACCAATTTTAGTGAAAGCATACTCTGGTGGCAGTTTGATTTTCAAATTCATTTTATTTTCTGTGTTTGAAACTTTACATGGATCTCTGATGGAATGGAGGCTTGCCAAAAAGACTCAAAAGATTAATGAAAATTAAAAATACCAACAATGCTCAAATCACCTGAAAAGTGCTTTCTTTTTAGGTCAAGCTTCTAGAAATGTAATTTTAAAAACAGAGATAATGCTTCCTTTTTCTCTTATTTTTCTGCTTTAATGGCATTTTAATCTTTGTTGTCCAAGAAGCCATTGGTCACATGTTATACCACTAATTTTTCTTTCAAGACTGTTCTAAAGGTAGAATCCTGCAGAGAATATGGAGGCACTTCAAGGAGGAAATAAACTTGATAAAAGGGGGGAAAAAAACCAAAACAGTAGTGGCCTTAGCCCCTTAGTTCTGTGCTTTAATCAGCTGCGCCATCAGAGAGGGTCTGCATGGTGCATATTATTAACCACATGGATAAGCCTTCAACTTTGGAAGTTTCAATATTTACAAAGAACAGTAAAATGTATTCTTGAGCTATAATACCATTTTGGGACCCTGAATTTTATGTAAGATCATTCAAAATTTATTAGGCAACTTCAAGATAGAATGATTATTACGTATTGCAAATTATTTCATATAATTCGAAAGCAGTATTATGTTGTAAAATGTTATTCCTGAGGTTTTGACATATGACATAGGCATATTTATCTGAAAACAAACAAGTGAACAAAACACTGTAACTTTTCCCCAAGAGCATAGTTTCTTAAACACCATTTAAACTACAGTCATATAAACTTTGAGGAATCTAGAGTCTCAAGTTCTTAGACTCAAATCCAAGCTTTCAGATTTAATTGGTGCGCTTCGAGAGGCTCACATATAGATTCAGGCATAGATATAAAGATGATATTTAATTCCTAGGTTTCATAGTAATTGCACATGTGATACAAATGTACACACAATATAAAGTAGAAATAATCATTTTATAAAAATTATTTATCGGCCCTCCCTGGTGGCGCAGCGGGTTAAAGCACTGCACTAAGAAGCTAAAGCCACTTCCGCATGAGTTCGACCCCCGTCTGCCCCGGAGGTGACTACATGGCGTGGCAGACCTCTCTTGACCCGCCCGCTGCTCCCCTCAGCAGTGTACTTCGTCGATCTGTCTGTTCTGCTCCTCTCTCTGTCTCTGGTGAATCCTCTCACCCTCCGCATCTCTGGTCTATACCCCAGTTCTGTAAATAAATAAATCTTTAAAAAAAAAAATATTCATGTGCTTTTTTGCTAGAGTTTTCCCAAATGTTGATTTACTTTCTGTAGCAACACAGATATTGAGTCACCCTACAGTCTAAATTTCAGAATTTATCTGTATCAAACTGAGGAGGCTGGGGTATTATGCAGAAATAAACATTTAAGCAATTGAACATAATAGTTCATTTTTTACAAATACAAAAACCACTTTGGTTCTCAATAATCTTTCCAATATTTCATACAGTGATTGAATGATCTCTATCACCTTTGTCTCATCCTTAATCACTCTGAGGAGAGAATAATTCAGAAGCAGAGATCGCTTACATTATTCCATTGGATATATATTAATTATATCCTACTAATTAAAATTGTTCAAAAATCTTCACATCATTCAGGAAGGTTGGAAAATAAAACATGTACTTGACAGGGTTGCATGTGCCAAAGTAACAACTAAAGGAACAGTTTTATGTCCCTTTTATTAGAGGTAGATAGGTAGACAGATGGATGGATAGGTGCTGGAAGTCCAGGCATCTGTATAAGCAGTAGAATTTGAAATGATGTCATATGTAGTTTCAGCCTCCTCAAGATTCAAGTTTTCAGATAATGCTTCCCACCCATCTCATTGAACTGCTATTTTTGTTCCTGTTTTTTTTCTTGAAAAATTATCCTTTTATATGTTGGGGGTTGTATTTACATCAAGGTGAAATTAAAGTTTCCTACTACCATTGGTGATCTCACCCAACAAACACAGGGTGAATCAGATGGCCAAAACATTAAGTCTAACATATAAAAATATGTCGGGAGATTTAGTTAACACTAGTTCAGTGTGATTTCTTGATAAGGGTAGAGGAGATCCTCTTAGGTAAAAATAACAATCTTGCAATAAAAATCCACAAGTAACTTAAATTATTTATATTTGTCCTGTCCTGATTACTTTGATACAATATATGGAAATATATGGAAACATGATTCATTTAAGAAATTTGTTAATGACTATGTTGTTATGTCTAGGTAACTTATGATACATTCTGGGTAATGATAGATTATAACTGTTACTGATAGTCAAATATGGAGATTCTTCTACAGCCCGAAGGAAGCACCATTTTGCACAAGACAGCAAGTGATACATATATATAATTTTTTTTTTCAGTGTCAGATACTCAAAATTAAAGGTTTTGCCTATTACCGGTTAGTTTATCCACTAAGTTAGATATATTTAGGGGATGATCTATTCATGAGGTTGTTTTCTTTTTACAAGATCATATAACCATTCACTATTCTGTTTTTCTTTTGCTCCTAACTATATCACTGTATCTTATCTATCCTAATTACAACATCCTTTCAAATTATTCAACCCAGTTCTTGAAATAATTATTCAGTCAAGATAGGTGTTAAGTTATATAAAACTGAACTCAGAGGATTTCTCACCTCCAGCACTGACAATAAATTGAGGAAGAAAGTTAGTATGATAAGAATAATGTCAGTATGAGAATATGTATTTTGCATAGATGTGAAAAAATATTACTAGATGTTTTTTTTAAAGATTTACTTATTATACATACAGAACTGGGGTGCAAGAGAGAGGTGCAGGGAGAAGATTCACCAGAGACAGAGTGGGGAGCAGAACAGGCAGATGGAGGAAGTACACTGCTGAGGGGTGAAGCAGGCAGGTCAGGAGAGATCTGCAGCACCATGTGGATCACCTCTGGGGCTGGGATGCAACTTGACACTGAAGTGGCCATGACTTGCAGTGCTGCCTCTCAACACTTGTGTCACCAGGGAGGTCCCTAATAGAAGATATTTTAAGTGATTGATAATCATGGTGGTATTTAAACTGAACTGTAAAGGTGGTTAGGATTTTCACAAATAGACTTTGGGGTAAAGAGAAATACTTAGAGCATTAGCAATGTCATTACTTGTGTAAATAATAGGGAAATGTTTAGAATGTTGGGAAGATTAAGTGATCTGCTTTAGATCAGCAAGGTTTTCATAAGCAGACAGATTTTCATGAATATATATTACAGCCTTGTGAGGGAAAATCTATTATTTCACTCTAAAGGTTTGAACTTATTCTGTAAGCAGTCAAACACTCTTGGACTGTGGACTTTGTTATCACTCTAAATTTTGAGGAAATACATTAAATATAAAAATGTGCTTAATAAACATTTAATTTCTTGTGGAAAATTATAAGATTAAACTAAAGCACTACCACAGGGAAATGTATGAATGCCAAAGTTATTTGTGGGTAGATGTCCTTGTCTATGTACCATAGGAGGGTGCAAGGAATAAAATATTTATTTCAAATTTAAATGTGGAAGATTAGTATACTTTTGTGATTTTACCCAAGTAAAAATAAAACCTATTTTTTTTTTATTTTGTGAATGAATATAATGAACTTAACTTTATATATTTCAGAATACTAGTTTGGGAAAAAAAGAATTATTTCAAATCAGTAGTCTGGATATTGCTTATACTGTTTAGACATACTCTGATTTTATTTCAGCAGGCTATAGTGAAAATTTTATACGTGTTTTAGTTTAGCTTTTACTGGAGCCAAAAGTCCTGTAATCTCTTGTGTGTATTTCTAATGCTCTTGTTTATCCAAAAGTTTATCTGGCTCAAACCAAATTGATCTCTAGTTTGTGCATACTTCCGGATATCTGATTGCTGTGTAATTTTGCACAATAGTTTCTCCTTAACTTCTTTTTTTGAAAACTTATTAATCTATACCATCCTACTTATCTGAAAATTTATTATGTATCTTCCTTATACCTATCTTTTTTTCCTTCTGCTATGAATTACATTCATCTAGCCTTAATCTACCACTGCCTCTTATCTAGAGAAAAGCTTCTATCCACTTTTATATAATGTAATACATTATAAAGATGTTTCAAGTGCCTACCTGTTGGCTCCCAGTTAAAGACACAGCACTATCAGCAGCCACTTAAGCATGAGTTTGATCCCTGACCCACATGGCCCAGCAGACCTCTCCTGTCTTGGCCACTGCTCCCCACAGCAATGTATTCCAGTGAATCTGCTTGTTCTGCTCTCCACTCTGTCTGGTAAATCCTGTCACCACACCTCTAGCCTGCACCCCAGTTCTTGTATGCATAAATAAATCTTTAAAAGAATAATTTTCAAAATAAACTAAGATAGAAACAGCTATACTGTGTAAATATTCAAAGCCATTGCATTTCCTTGGTGACTTTTTATGGAAATTGAGACTGTAAATGAAACTTTTGGGATGGATTATACAGGTATAAGGGACTCATTTAGATGTTTGTTATATAAAACAGGGGTAAGAGTGAGCATTGGGGGAAACTTAGTTATATGAAAGTAACAGCTATGAAAGTAACAGCTATTCTTGTTCTTTTCAATGTTCCATTAATATATACTGAAATATTACTAACACTTGAAGTCATCATTTGCTGTAATTATTACAAAGTAATATTGGTGCTGGGATCCATAAATTCATGGCACAGTAAAGTTGCAGTGGTACTCTTGTTTAATCTAATCCTACTTTTACTAATATAGCTTTATGGTATTATTTCTAAATCTCTATTTGTAAATAAATGAATTAGAGGATCATAAGGATTACTGACATCAAAATAAATATATTATCTCAACCTAAATTTCAGATCCTTTCCATATATGCATGGTATGATGAGTTTAAAACAAGATGAACCATTTGAAAGGTAACATTTCTCTCCATTCAGCACATACAATTCCCAGGGGATAGTATTTATGTTTTCTTGAATGACAGACAACATGGTAGAAATTTAGTTAGAGGAATTATAGGTCAGAGATCTTGGATGTGAGTGACATTGGCAGCATAAAGAAATGATCAGGGAATACATTTCTTTGAACTTTGCCAGTCAATTTTTAAAAATCAGAAGTCTTATAAAGTAACTTAAGGGAAAGGTTTGTCAAATGTAGTTATGTTCTAGAAAAATCAAAATAATGTAAACTCAGTTCTATCCATGTTGTTCCAAATGGCAAGAGTTCATTTTGCTTTGCCTTTTTGTGTTAACAAATGAGCAGCATTGAATTATTCTTCAGCTAAATACCTAGCTGGAATCTCTGGATCATCTATTCTTAATATTTGAGATATGGGCCATTTTTTCGGGAGTGAAGTAAGTATCTTGCGATTTTCATTAGCATGTACATAAGGGATGTGCTTATTGGCAACCCATATAACTTTTTTTTAAAAAAGATTTATTTATTTATACAAACGAAAATGGGTATAGGCCAGAGGTGTGTGTGTATAATGAGACGATTCACTAGAACAGAATGGGGAGTAGAACAGACAGATCTACTGAAATACACTGCTGAGGGGAATAGCAGGTGAGACAGAAGAGGTCTGCTGCACCATGTGTGTCAGCATCTTGTCCAGGGATTGAACTCATGCTGTAGTGGTTGCCATAGATCTATAGATCTAACCTCCTGTGTCACCAGGGAGGCCCATGTTTCTTAGATATTTGGGGGTATTTTTAACTTTGCAGCAGGAGATACGTTTTTTATATGAGTTGGAATGTCTGAACTTTCCAGAGTTCTGCAGGTCTGCAATATAATCTTGTAGCTTCAGAGTCAGGGGATTTGGAAGGCCTTGGAGAGGTAAAGCTGCTGGTGTCAGTGGTCGTGAGGAGTGAAGTGAGTACAGGCTTATGCTTGTGGCACTAGGAGTAATCCTCTTTCCTGGGACTCAAGACTTGAATCTCTGCTGTCTCTGTATGTTTTCTATGAGTTTCACAGGTTCAGTAACAGTCTGAGGGGTGAGGAAAGGGAGTGTAGCCTATTGTATGGTCCCTATTCTTTCACTGCTGAAGTGTACCACTGAATACAACCCTTACACTCTTCTGTAAGAATCCCTCTTGCTCAAATGTGTGTGCTTGCATACAGTTTAGCACTTATTTTTCTAAGGCTGCAGCCAGCTGATTGGCAGTTAATATGATAGTCACCTTCCTCAACCATGGTCTCCAAGCTTCTTTCTCCACCCACTTCTTGTTCATTGGCATATGAGTGTCTGTGCCTTCTGATATAGTCTACCTGGTATCTGATGTCAGTAAGTATTGTAGTTTGCCCCAAACCATCAAATTTTCTGGGTGTAGTAAGCCAATGGGAGCAAAGCTGATACTCTGGGAACAAAGCATAAGAGCCTAATCTGAGGTTGTATGGATCTTTTGTACCAATTAATTTCTGTGGGCAGTTTTTCTGGTACTCCCATAGATGCATTATGATTTTCACCCTAGCTGAAATTTGGTGCTAACATTTCCATCTATGATGTTTACCTATATATTTAATCTAGCAAAAGATTATTTTAATAATAATATTATGTTATTAAGTCTATATTCCTATCAGAAATCTTTATGGCCCTTATATTTCTATCATAAATGAAAAACATGCAGATTTGTGTTGCTAATACATATTCACTAAAAGAATTTTTGTTCTCATTCATTTATTTTCTGTATTCAATATTAGATATTTAAGAAGAATTGCTAAGCATGAATTGCATTCTTTGGTGTATTTATGAAGTTCTGTGGTATAAAAATATCCATTCAGTGCAGTACTTACTCAGTTTCTATGCATTGAGTGTGAAGTCGCAGTTTTCATTAGCAAGTTTGCAGTCAAAACTGTTATTTCTCTACCCACATCTCTTATTCAAAATGCAAGCTGCTTGTTTGCAAATAGAGAAATAGGAACTTGCCTATTATGTTAATCACCAGTTATAAAAATACCTTGAATGTCTCATGGTCTAGAAACAATTGTAGTTTACTTTTTTATGTCTCTTCTATAGATAGCTATTTCTGAATATATTATTCATAACTACTTAGAACATTTTCCTACCACTTCAATAGAATTGTGAAGGCATTTAAAAATATAACTCTTTTTAGTTAAGCAAATGCATATTATTAAATTTAAGAGATTTAAATAGCTTTTTAAATCAATTCAAAAGTTCCTTAGTTGAGTAAATGTAATTCATTGTTCTATATGAGCTTAGATGATTCTACTGTCTTCTGAAATGGCCTTCTCAGAAATTTGGTAATAACTTTAGTTTGTTATGTCATTCCAGAAGCATTTAAAATGAGTTACTTCATTAATTCAATAATACTGTGAAAATTTTAGATGATTATTCTTTGTGTAATTCTGGAGTAATATAAAGTTATTTTATATCTTAATCTTGTTATATATTCAATCTCATGTGAAAATGTATTTCCTTTGTTTTCTTATTTTTTTCTATTTTTCTTTCTGTTAAATTTTTAAAAGTATCTTTTAGTAACAAAGTAAAATATATCCATATAGTAAAATATGATATTTTATAAGCCCATTTCAGCATCACTTTTTAAATCTGTAAATTTATGAAAGTATGAATTATATGGAGATTTTCAATTTCTTCATTTTATTAAGGAAAACATACTTATAAAAAAGTCCACATTTAAAAGGAGATTTTTTACATATGTTACCCCAAATCTTTGTCTAAAAATACTTTTGTGTACTTTAAATTTTTTTCTATAACCATTGGATATTTTGAGTTAAGGATACCTTAATATTAAAATAATAAGTTTCTTATATATAATTCAAAATTGCACATCATTCATAGCACTTCAGGAAAATTCAGAAAGCTAAATGTAATAGTGTATTCTCTGAAGGGATATTAATTTTCAATAGTAATAATATTACACTAAGTGAAACAATACTTGCAGTTTCTAATATATAGCATATTTGCTGCAGTAGATATATACTCATCCTTAGTACATTTAGGATTCTGATTTATAAGTCAATCTAAGCTATATTATTTCTATACTGCATCAGTCATAACCATACCTGTTCTTGATAACTTAAGAACAGCTCACAAATAGATTTAGAAGTGGGGGCACATATTAATGAAGGACTGTATGGATCTACCAAACTCCCATATAGTTTGGCGTCTATTTTATAGCATTAGCTTGTTTAGAATGCCATTTCTTAAAATGTTCTATGCAAGTATGATCCACTGGGAGTGAGAACAAGTAAAGTCAAAATCATTTATAGGATTTGTGATAATAAAAATATGTAAAGATGGTAAATTAGTTAAAATTCCAAAGAAATAGAGGGCCTGACAATTCTGTTGTCATTTATTATGGAATTTCCCAAATATTTCTATAGGCTTAGAAATAGATTTTGAGAAAGAAAAGTTAGATATACCATTCTAGAAATTGGAGTATATACTGCTACAAACTCTATAATTTGGTTTAATGAACTGTATGGAGTATTACATATAAAAATATTTCTGTTGAACTGCCAGAAAATTGTCACCCCTAGTTTTCTCAGTGCTATTGTATCCTAATTTTTCTATTTAAAATGTCTTTGATCTTAATGTAATACAACTTTTTCTCATTGTGTGACACATGTTTTGTAGACAGTGTCTATAGTGTGACAGAATTTGAGAAAGGTCGATAAATGTGGAGATATAGTAAGGAAAAATAATGTATCATAAAACTAACACTTTGTTCCTCCCTCATGGCGCAACAGGTTAAAGCACAGCACTGAGAATCTAAAGCAGCTTCCGCATGAGTTCCATTCCCTCCTGCCCCAGAGGTGACCACATGGTGTGGCAGACCTCTCCTGGCCCTCCCGCTGCTCCCCTCAGCAGTGTACTTTGTCGTTCTGCCTGTTCTGTTCCCGGCTGTGTCTCTGGTGAAGTCTCTCACTGCCCCTGAGCCTCTGGCCTGTACCCTAGTTCTGTATGCACAAATAAATAAATCTTTAAAAAAAAAAAAAACTAACACTTTGAGCTTCTTGGGGTGTGGGATGTTTTTGTTTAAGCAAATGTCTGTCAGAAATAAAGAAGTACAACTCCTTTTAAAGTAACCTGGTAGCTTTCTATTGATATAAAGGAATGTCTTCATAAATAATAAATATGTAGACTTAAATATCTTCATCTTGCATATGAAACAGAACTAATAGAAAGAGGAAATATTTGCTATTCTTTTCTGCTTTCCGATTAGAAGTAATTTCCTGGTATAAAAAAGCGTGATATCAGATATTCACAGTACATAAATTTAGACAGAGAATTGTAGATGTAGGATGGTTATAAGGTGTTGAGAAGACCATCAGTATAATGAATATATAAACTAAATATAATCACACAGCAAATGTCAATCATAGGAAGAGGCAACTTTATTATCAGGCAGAAAAGTGGCAAAGGTAGGAAAAGATTTAGGCTGAAACCTATCAAAGTCATAAAAAGATGTAAAAGAAGAATATGAATATGGGTAAGGGAAGTATGCTAATGTAGAAGCTTAGAAAAAAGGCATCAAAAAGGTGTCTTTAGGAATGTATTTTCAAGCCTGTCTATGATTGAGGGTTTGTATCCCAAAAGGTAATTTTATCTGATATTAAAAAAAAAAACATGTATTTTTAGTATTCTTGATGTATGTAAACTTATTGAGCTAAAATGCCAGTACCTCCTTCACTGGCCCATACTTGCCAAGGGAATGATGAATTATAATTTGGTTTTCTAATGTCTTCTAGAAAATGAGGGTTAGTGTTTATTTTTTTTCTTTTACTTTAGAAGATAGGTTTTTGAAGACTAAATCCTCAGTATCATTAAACTTTCAGCCTCTGCTTCTTATAATATCAATATAAGTCAACTTTCTAGGAATAGTGAAATCTGGAATGTGACAACATTAAATCTATCTATGGAATTAGAAAACACAAAAATACTTTCACACAAAAATATAAATATTGGTTTCTTGATGTGTATGTAGTATTGGAGATAAAAGATCTTTCAGAGAAGTTGATATTTTGCATCAAACTTATCCTTGGATTAGTGCTTTATTCTGAGAATTTTTCAAAAATTAGTACTGACAAAGCTATATTCTGACCTTAACAGTTTGGTTCATGTCTTTATTTGTATTGTGATTTGTAGTCAGGGAATAATATTGTTATATTTAATGAGAATTTTGGCAAGAAAGGACCATAAGGCATTCCACAGGATTTAAGAGTAACATTTTGTTCCAAGTCATCAGGCCTTTTAATTCCCTAGGACAGTTTTACTGTTCACAAGTCATAGTCAATTCTTAGACCATCAATAAAGATTTACAGAAAATCACTACCTAAGCGCAGGTTCTCTGGGTTGAAAAAAAAAAAAAAAGTATCATTCTACTGTAGCCCAAATCAGATCCACTGGGAGTCTGCCTCCTTGTTAGTCTGCTTGTTTTTGAGGACAATACTGACCTATACTGACATAATCCTGTTCAAAAAAGAAATCTAAACCTCTCAGTAGTTTTATAGCAAAGAAGAGTCTCTAGAAGTTCTCCAGAGGATTTTGAATGACAAGTGAATATCAATGTTTCCTTTAAAAGAAAATATTCCATATAAATATATGAGAACTTTATTTACAAATAGTCCATTTAATGTTTTCCACATTTGTTAGCTACTGTGTAATATTGTATAGACAGGGTTCTATCTTTGGACATTTTTTCATCTTTACTTTGTTTTTCAAAGATAGTTTTACTTCCACAATAAAGAGGAACATGGGCAATATATTTCTATTTTTAATACTTTGATTTTAGTTTTGTTAAATATAAAATTCTGAAAAAATAATTTCACAAAAGATCTGTAGTACAGAAAATAACCAAAAAGCCTATATATACACACAGTCAGCTACATTATGGTTAGTTTCCTATTTTTAGTGACAGTAGAAGTTAGCTCTATCTCAAAACTGGATTTATTGGCAGAAATATGCTAATACTTACAATTCAGAATGAAAAGTGGACTGGTAGGACTGAGTAGAAACCCACTTCAGTAGTTTGAAACTAGTTTGTGGTTAATTAGTACTATTGCAAAGAGTGGTTCTTATAAGTAATCAGTAACTACAAAGCAAAACCCTAGATGCAAAATGGCCTCTCCTGTATTTCTA
>NW_004567114.1:53325694-53336810 GCF_000260355.1 Condylura cristata | reverse complement strand
GGCCTAGACAATATATTTTTATTTGGAGACAAATTATACTTTTATTTTAAGATTACCTAAAACATAAGCAAAAAATCGAACATGGAAGATTGATGTAGCAGGTTGCATGTTCAAATCAGTATAACAAAAGAATAATAATTGATAATATAATTACTATTGTTATTTTAGATTTATTTGTGCATACAGAGCTGGGCTACAAGCCAGAGGTTCGGGGTGGTGAGAGGATTCACCAGAGACAGAGTGGAGAACAGAACAGGCAGATCTATACAGGAGAGGTCTTCTGTGCCATGTGGGTCACCTCTGGGGCCAGGATTGAACTCATGAGGAAGTGGCTTTAGCTTCTCACTGCTGTGCTTTAACCCACTGTGCCACCAGGGAGGGCCTGATAATATAATTATTAAAGGAATTTCTCACTTTCCATGCACTCTGACACTAAAACCCTAATGAATGCTACCATTGTGAATGTACGTCTACCATAGGACATTTAACTGATTTGTTAAAGTTCATTAATGTCACATGGTGACAGCAATGTCATCAGTAAAACAATTTAGTATAAGAAGATACTTTCAACTTTTAAAGAACTTTTAAACTTGTACTATCACTCCACATTGCTTGGGGAAAAAAGAATAACAAACACTGCACTAGTTAGTTTCGCTAACTGTTAATAATGTAGAGAAATATATTTTTGAAAAGTTATATTGAATAATATTTTATAAGACAGGTCCAAAGGATGGATAACTTTTGCAAAGATTAAAAAATTAAAACTTCTATTGAAACACTTAGTGTTATTAAGTGTACCTTTGGAAAAAATCTTCCAGAGTGGAATACTACCTTTTGATTTAGTTTACCTACTGAATACTTCATAAATTTAAATATTTTGTGAATAACTGGAAGAAAAATTAAGCTTTCCAAAATGAAGCTGTGATAAAATTAATTATAGTTTTAAATGTTTCTAATGTGCAATGCTTTTCTTTCTAGGAGTAAATATCATTTAATTTGCAAAAAAAATAATAATTTAAAGGTCACAGATTCTATTTTTTTCCTCTTTGACACCTTTGTGTATTCATCTCATTGTTTGACTGTTTACCTCATGCATTCAGTAATATAAATTCTTTGGCATTTAGCTGGATCTTTTTTCCCCTTGTGGTTTGAGGTTCTTTCTCTTTTTTAATTAGATTGACCTTTTGGTTTGCTTGAATGCCCTCAACCTGACAAAGAATAACTGTTCTTTTTTAAGGCAACCAGCACTGAACAGAGCAAGAGTGAAAACACTGACATAAAATTAAAATTTTTGATGCAGTGATCTGGGTGTTATAATTATATAATCGTTACTCACATAGAGAAATACCTGGCTCTGCACAATTCTCAGAGCTTTAGTGTGATAAGCTGCTTCATATCTTCCTAAGTGGACACTTTTATAGTGCTCCTTAAAAACTAATGTCTCTAAAGTATTTTTAAATGTCTAGTAACAACTGACCCACCTAACCTTTCTAATACCCAGAAAACAGTATTGAAAAGAAATAAAAATCTGATGATCCTTCGAGTCATCCTATTATATGCATCTTTATATCACATGTGTATATTTACTTTTAAAATAAATATACTTTATATATGTATAAATTTTTCTTTCTTTTTATAAAAGTAAATTTGGGCCTCCCTGGTGGCAAAGGGGTTAAGTCTCAGCACCATCACTCCTATGGCCGGAATTTGATCCCTGGCCTGGGAGCTGACTCACATGTGGCACAGCAGATCTCTCCTGTCTCATCTGCTGCCCCCCCTCAGTTTTGTATTTCAGTAGATCTGTCTGTTCTGTTCCCCACTGTGTCTGGTGAATCCTCTCCAGTACCGCTGACCTACAATACAATTCTTCTACACAGAAATAAAAAATAAATAAATAAAAAATTATAAAAGTAAACTTAAAGAACATTTAGAACTATAGGTATTTGTTGAGGCCAAATAAATGCTACTCAATTATTCTATTCACTTTATAGATTCAAATATTTATATATTTATACTAATTCACACAAATACTCATAATTTATAACTTTTACAAAATTATGAGATTATAAGATATAACCAATCCATTTCACATAATGCATATGGGTTAAAGCTTAAAACATTAAGTAGGTAGGAATTATAATGGAAGTAAAGAAATACTAATGGAAGTGACATTACTTATTTTCCCCCAAAAGAAAAAAATATCACTTTTAAAATATGCCTGATAGATATGAATTGACTGATGTACACTCCCATTATTTCTGAATTGTTAATTGACAGGTTAAGGTGTTATTTGGTCAACTTGGCTTGAATTCAGGAAATATGACAATTGAATCTCCAGATTGCTAAAACAATTATAAAGGAACACTAAGACAAAGGCATCTTGTTCTAATTTCTAAGCTTTATTAAATTATATCTGGGTTTTGGAACTGAAGAGAGAAGAGATATCAGAAAACTAGAGAAACAATCTGATTATTTTAAAAAGTAACATACAGACCTTGATGCCAGAAAAATATTGTGTAATAGAAAAGTAATAAAATTATATCACAAGCTCTACAATAGAACACACTGTGAAGTCACAAAAATAGTGTGTAGGAACACTGGGGCATTGAAATTTATTCATAATTTAATTTTGAGTGAACATAATGTCAGGAAACATACAGTATGGTAAGTTCGATGTATGAACTTATGTGTATTATTTATACTTTGAATGTATAAAAAAATGCTTGCATACTTTGGGGATAGTGTTTTTATGATATAAGTTACTTTTGATGATAAAAGATGTATAAATAAAAAGTTACACTTGTAGAAAAATATTAGGAAGGTAACTTAGGGTTTTGAATGGTTTGATGTTTTTTAAATAAAAGCAATTGATGACAATATTAAGGATTCTGTAATATCCCTGTGCTCAAATAAGGTAAAATACTGAATGCAAATAAAAAAACTGAATGTAGTTAAAAATAATAATCTTAGCATTAGGAACATCAGAAAAATACAAAAAAAATTAATAAGTGCTTGATTATTTAAAGATGGTTAAAGATGCCATTATCTATAATGTCAAAGTGATTTTAGAGGGTCATTGTGCTTATTAGTGGGAAAGGATTCTGAGAAAATTATCTAGCCAGATGCAGAAAGAATTTTGATACTTATAGCACACACCAAAAATACTTAAGATAATCTAACCTATTGTAAGAGTGAAAAATGTAAACTCATGGAATAAAATAAATTCTTGGAGAAAACTTTACTTGAGAAAAGTAAATATTTCTTGGTTCCAACAACAAAACTCTAGTTCATAAAGAAAAAAAGGATAAATTGGACTTCAACAAAATTAATTTTTTTTTCAAAATATAATGAGACAATGAAAAGAAGCAGTCAAATCAGAAAGTTGGAGAAAATACCTGTGAATCATTATCTGACAAAACATGTTTCCTGAAAAATTTCTTTTACAGTTCAATAATATGAAAATATCCAATTAGAAATTTAAGATCTAAAAATTCTAAGATTTTAATAGACATTTCAGCAGAAAATATATTCAAATGGTCAATAAGGACATCAAATGTGCTCAACATCATTAGTTATTAGGGAAATGCACACTAAAACCACAATGTCAGAACTACTGTAAAGAATACTGTGCTGATTTTGAACAAACTGGTTTTCTTATTTTTTCCTTATGGAGATGTCAAATGGGTCAGCCAGTTTGAGAATAATTTGACAGTTTATTAAAAAAAACATAAATTAATCATGAAAGCAAGTAATTCTAGGTTTTTTTATCCAACAGAAAATTAAAACATACATTAAAACAAAGTCTTGTATGTAAATTTTCACAGCAACATAATTCATAGTAATCAGAAACTGGAAACAATCCAAACACATATAAACTGATGAATGATAAAGAAAATGTAATATATTCATACAGTGAAAAGTTATTTAATAAATAAAGGAAAAAGTACTGATACAGTCCTTGTCACAGATAAACATCAAACATATTATGCTAATTAAAAAGTCATACTCAAAATAGAACATATGGTATGATTCGTTTAAGATGAAATGCCTAGAAAAGACAATCTGTAGAAATATAATATAGATTAATGGTTACTGTGGCCATGTATTAGAATGGAAAGTAACTACAAATTTGAGGAATCTTTTTTGGCTTCTTTGAAATTTTCTAAAATTGGAATGTGGTCATTTACAGTATCTTTTCGTCGTATAATTAAACATTTCTGTCGTAGTCAAATTTGTACTGATACAACCACTAGAAAAAATGAATTGCTTATATTTTCTATGTTATTTCATGTAATATTAACTTCTATCATCACTTGTTTTTAAAAAAGATTTATGTATTATGCATACAGAACTGGGGTAGAGGCCAGAGGTGCAGAGGCGGTGAGAGGATTCACCAGAGACAGAGTGGGGAGCAGAACAGGCCAACTGATAAAGTACACTGCTGAGGTGAGCAGTGGGCTGGCCAGGAGAGGTCCGCCGCACCATGTGGGTCACCTCCGGGTTGGGGTTGAATTAATGCTGAAGTGGCTTTAGCTTCTTTGTGCTGTCCTTTATCCTGCTGCGCCACCAGAGAGGGTCTCTTATCAGCACTTTTATTCATTGTAATAGAACCTTAACAATTGAAATGAGGCAAGAAAAGTAAAATTTTAGAAGACTCAAAGAAAAATAAAATTCAGTATTTTAAAATGGCATGATCAGAGTTACATTAGTGAAAATAACAGAATAAGAGATTCTAAAATCCCATGCTTCCAAAAACAAAGGGTATGCTGGAAATGCTGTCATCAAAAACTTCGTAATTCTGGCATCTGGTAAAAAATTCTGGCATCTAGTTAAAAACTTAATAATCAAGAGAATGCTTTAGAAAGAAAGAAAAAAACTACTGAAAATTGATAATTAGCCCTGTACATTGCCATCCTTCTCCCTACATGTTGGGAGAAATGAGGACAATTCCTGGTACATTGTTAAACAGAGGACCTAGCAGGTCTTACTCTCCAGAGTTATGGTTGTTGTGTTAGGAAATATCTGGTGGTTGCCTGAAGGATTGCTGAAGTGTTTACCTATATTTTATCCGCTTTCAATATCTGGAGCAGCATTAGTTAAAAGTATTTAAAGGTAAACTACACTGGGTGTTGACATCTGGGACTAGGGGCATTGAGCTTTGAAAAACTCTCACATAGTGTATGCAGTTTAGAAGGGCTGGACACATGCTTAGGAAAGACCTGAGAACACCCTGGTTTCCCCTTTGTCTTGTAGGGTCCACGAGCAGGATTTGAAGGCTAAGACACAGCTATAAGCAGAGTGTTTTAACATATAGTTAATTTGAAAATACTGGGAGTATTTTTTGTTTCCTGCAGGTTTAACTGTAGGTATTTAAGGAAATCTGAAGAATTAGTGGATGACCTATTTAAAGTTATGTGATTAAAAACTGTCAGACATGAGTTCTAAATGAGTCAGAGTCAGACATGAGTTCTAAATCTAGCAAAAGAATCCTACAAATATGGAAAAATTAAAACATCACTAGCTAAACAAAAAGGGAGGGAAGTCATTGCTTGCCAACCTTTCCCACAACAAATCCTGAAGAAAATGTTTCAGGTGAAATGCAGTGACAAAACAGAGTAGTTTGATGCTGTATGAAGAAATAAAGAGTACCAAAAGTAATATAAAAGTTAGTGCTGTTGTGTCTTTGGCTTGTCATTATTCTTTTTTTTTCTATATGATTTAAAAGATAAATGCATAAAGCAAGTAACTATAAATACACATTTCTAAATGCTAGCAGTAAACAATCTGAAATATATATATATAATTGATTTCCTCACAATGGATCAAAATAGAATAAACTAGGAGTGAGGTGAATCAAAAATTTAATAACTTACTTTGCACTGAAGAGAAGACCAAAGTACACTGAAAACTAAAATATTGCTGAAAGAAATAAAAAAAAAAGATCTAAATAGAAAGATTTTGTATTCATTGGTTGTAACTTAAATAGTGTTAAGATGGTGTAATCTTCTAAAGCACTATTCAATTAAATCCAATTCATATCAAAATTCCAATGATTTTTGTTACAGAAATAGACAACTTGGGGATTTAAAATTCATACAGATCTTGGAATGGTAGACATGAACCTTTTCATGTTTCTTGTGATGATATGAATATGTGAAAACTTAAACATGTATAACTTAAATTATATATATCAAAGGGAATCTTATTAGTAAGATTGTGCCCTAAACTTTAGAAATAAGGTGATGATAGACCATCGACTTGACTATTGGCACCATTTTTGTGGGACTGTCCTCTGATTTCTTATAAAGCAATATTCTTATTTATTACTTTTTGTTTAAAAAAACTTGAAATTTTCAAGGTAAACACACCACTATAGTAGTTTATAATTGAATTTATTGATATGTATTCTGAATAGTATGCTGTGATCATTAGTTAATATTCAACTAAACTCTTTTGTCCTTTTCTTTATTGGAGTCACTTTAACCCAGTTATTTGTTGTAGGCCTCAACTGGGTTATTCTACAGTTGATGTGTTAATGAGGAGTGAAATGAACACATTTTAGGAAAAAGGATAATAGAGTATGAACAAAGGAATCTAGGCTGTGCCAATATTGGATAAATTGTTCTGGAATAATCAATGATGAACTATGATCAGATCAATTATAATACTAGCATAGTAAGCTACTTTTACTTAGTATAAAACTATTTTTATATAGGCTTTTATAAGTCTTTTTACTGTGCTAAAAATCATGGTACTAGTTTTTTTTTTCTTTATTGTCTCATTAATAATTATTGATTCTAATCTAACATTGGTAATTGTAAATAGTATTTTGGGTTTCTGCTGATATAATATTGTCTTTTACTTTTTTTGCCATCTATGTATTTTACTGCTGCAAGACTCAGCAATTATCAAGAACAAGGTATAAATGGTAATGATGGTGATTAACTTCCCTTCTTGGATATTTTGAGGTTTTAGTAACATTCTAGAATTCTTTTCATAATATTCTCCACTATAAGTAAAACATGTTTAATTGAACTTCACATCCACTTTAACCTAAATGTATTTGTAGAGCATTAGTTTATTAAAAGAAGAAGAAGAAGAAGAAAGAAGAAGAAGGAGGAGACGGAGAAGGAGAAGGAGAAGAAGAAAATGTAGAACCCTTACTTTGGAATAATATAAGAAGTTTATAATTGTTTTTAAAGTAACTTCAAAAGAAAGGAGATTTTCACTTTCCATGTTTCTTTTCATTTTATTACCTTTTTATGCATATATTATCTTTCAATTTAACTTTTTAAAGCAAGACAAATTTCATTGTCACAGCTTTATCACAAAATATAGACAGAATGCTTTAGGAAAACTATACATTTAAAAATATGTTTCTTTGTATTGTTACTTGTTTGGAAATACCTTTGATTTAGTGCTGTAACATTTAGGGGCATAGGTTCATACTTCTTCAGATATGTTACTGCATTATGTTCCTTTATCAAAGCTCCTCTATCCTATACCATAGTCCAATTGTTACCCTCTCTCATGTGCTCCTTAACCTCAACCTCTTGCAGTCAGAATTGTACAGTTAGATTGCTAAGGTTTTCTTTGTTCCTTTGTTTTATTTTTTCATAGAAAAGTGGTAACTGTGTTTCTCGTTCTGATTTACTTTGCTTAGAATAATCTCCAGTTCCATTCATGTTACTGAAAATGGCAAGGATTTATCTTTTTCTGATCTTTGGGCACTTAGGTTGTTCCTCTAACACAGTACTTGTAAATAGCACTGCAATAAATATAAGAGTGCATGTATTCCTTTGAAGTAGTGTTTTTGCATTATGCAGATATCTTAGAGTAAAACTGCTCAATCATAGAGTAGATGTTTTTAATATTTTGAGAATGTACCATAATGTTTTCCATAGGGGCTGGACCTGTCTACATTCCCTCAGAGGTACAGGGGTTTCTTTATCTACACACTACACCAACACTTGATATTTCTGGTCTCCTTGACCTGGTTCATACTTAGGGGTATGAAGTGGTGTTTCATTGTGGTTTTGATTTTCATTATCTGATAATAAGTGATGATGATCATCTTTTCATGGGCCTGTTATCTATCTGTATTTCTCCTTTGGGAAAATATTTTTGCCTGTTTTAATGAGGTTATGGATCTATTTGTTTTGCTTACTGTCCAGGTCTATGAGTTATTTGTAGATCTTGGGTATTATCTCCTGGTCTCCATTTTGGTAGCTTCTCTCTTTTAGTGATAGTTTATTTTACTGTGCAGGGGATCTTTTTGTTTGTTACAGTAACATTTGTTCACTACTGCTTTCTTTCCTTTGTCCTTGCAGAGTGGTACCTAATGTCATCACAATTTAGTAGAATGTTTTAACCATATTTTCTTCTCTGCATTTTATGATTTCAAGTCTTACGTTCAAGTCTTTAATCCATTTGGAGATAATGTCTTGTTTATTGAGTGCAACTAGAGATTGGTCTAGTTCCATTATTTTTCTTAGTACTTGATTTTACCCAACTCAGCTGTATAAGGAAACTTTCTTTTTCTACAGTGTATCCTCGTGGCTCCTTTATTATGGTTTACATTTTCATATAAGTTTGGGTTTATTTCAGGACTATACATTCTATTTCATTAGTCATTTCATTCATCCAATTTGACTACTCTATTTTTGTGATATAATTTGAAGTCTAGGATTTTAAAACTACATTCTTTTTTTCTAAGGTTTGTTTTGGCTACCACAGGGTCTTTTGTGATTCTCTGTGAATTTCAGTAATGTCTGCATTATTTATTTGAAGCTTGCCATTGAAACTTTGACAGAGATTGCATTGAGTTCATTTATAACTTTGGGTAAGGTGACTACTTGAACAGTGTTAATTCTTCCAATCAGTGAATGAAGGATATCTCTCCATTTCTTTGTGTATTGTTCTATTTTATTTAGAAAAGTCTTAAAAGGTGCATTTTATAAGTCTTTCCAATTCTTTCTTATTTAGCTCTTATCAATGTAGTGGTAAATCAATATCTTGTCTTTATTTATTCTTCTAGTTAATTTTATATATAGGAATGCAAAAGTGTTTGTTAGATGATTTTCTAGCTTTTCACATCACAGTACTGATTTATTGTTTCTAGTAGTTTCAGTGGAATCCATAAGGTTTTTTTCATGTTTTCTGATAATGGTGGTAGGCCAGGTAATGTTTCCAAACACTTTTTTTTAAATGAAGCTAACATTTGTTTGTTACCAACCGAAATAAAATAGCAAAAATAGAAAATCTGTAACCCTATCTCTAGTGATTAATGTTGAAAAAATTTTCAACAAAATCTTAAAAGCTGAAGTTAGCAATATATTTAAAATAGCATACATTATGACCAAGTGCACAGATTTTTCAATATTTGCAAATCAATCAATGTAATTCACAACATCAACAAACACAAAGATCATGTGCTCATATACACAGAAAGCATTTGACAAGATTCAACATCTGTTTATGATATAAACATATTTGTGATGTAAACTTTCAAAAGTTGGAGATAGAAGAATGATGCCTTACCTAATGAATGTCATATACCAGCAACACGTAGCTATTATCATACTCAGTGCTGAAAAAGTGAAAAAAAGACTTTCCTCAAACTTCAGGTATATATCAAGAATGTTAGCTTTCATCACTGTTATTCAACATGTATTTGAAATCCTCACAAGAGCAGTTAGGAAGGAAAAAATAAAATCAAAATTAGGAAGAAACAAGTATTGTCTTTTCAATAGGTTGTTTTGTCCAACTTAAATGTGATAAACCAAAGCAATAGCAAATACTAGAATCATCGCTAGAATTGAAGCTACCAGAGGAATTCAGGGAGGAGGGAGAATGAAATAAGGAGAGGGTGAGTGGTGGAGCACTGTGGGTGCATTGGCATTATATGTGATAGCATATACCCAGATGGTATGATATTACACCTCTAAATTGCATGTAGTGTTGTACATGAATTTTACCACAATAAAATTAAATTAATAAATAAAAAGAAAAAAATTGAGACTCTAAAAACAAGATTAAAACAAATGTACAAATTAGTAAGTGAGAAAATAGCTACAAAAACAAAATTTGAACAAAAAAGTAAAATGTGATAAACACAGCATTCCATATATGGGCATTTATAAATTTGTCTTAAACCCACACAACTTTTTTTTTAAATGTCTCTGTATATTTAGATGATAAAACATATATAACATATAGGTGGAGCACCCAGAGTGCTCTACCACTGTCTATTCCACCCTCACCCCATTTTATTCTCCCTTCTCCCAGTCTTCTTCTCGTAGTTTAAATTCTAGTCGTGTTTCTAGTATTTGCTATTGGAAAACAGTTGCAGTAGCAGTATTTACAATGGATACTTTGATGTTTTAGGGGTTGGTCATTTCTGTTTGATTTCCCAGAAACCTACCCATAGTAAGGTTTAAGAAATAGAATGCATAAAGTTCATTAAGTGGACAGGTATCTTCAGAAGGAATTCTTAGGTCTTTATATCATAAATTCAGCTTGGAGAAAGCCTTTCTTTATTGCCCCTCATAAAACATAGTTAGGAACATCAATTATTGAATAAAAACTTCAATCACAAGCTACCTGGTTGGGTGAGATCTTTTGTAGGTCTTATTATGTGTAGTACAGGTGAATTGGATTGTGGACATTTTAAATATCAGTAGATATTTAAATTTATCATTACATAAATTAGAAGTAATTTATTCAAAATTGTTGATTTGACAATCCAGTGTTTCTTACTATTAGGAATACAGAAGGGTAATAATGGCAGTATTTGATCCATTCCCACTATGATATCATGGTATCTTAATGAGTGAAGATGATAAGCTGTATTATCTGAGCCATGAATGTGAGAATGAAGTCTTGGAACACTTAAGCTTTCAGTGATCAAATATGAGTACTTGAAAAAAAAATTATTTTACTTGATTTAATAAAAAATAAAAAACTAAACAAAACATTTATTTCCCTATTTCACTGATAACTGAAGTATAAAGATAATATGTGGGGAAATTCCCACTTTAGTAGATTCATGTAAGAATTATAAGACTCCAATATAGTTGAAGAGCATTATTAAAGGCAGCTAAATTGGAGTTTTCTA